>NW_019396166.1:96345-376617 GCF_000591075.1 Eurytemora carolleeae
CCCCCCCCCCTCCGTGTATACCCCCTTGGTCTCAAACTTTAAAGTCGTTTTCCTATTTCAAAGTTTTCTGGTTCTCACCACAACTCCTGCAACATAGCCAATATAGTGATTAAAATAGTAATGAAAATATATTCACGTTGACAATGCATTTCTGTTTTATTCACACATGAATAATAATTTTTATTTAACTTTTCATTGTATTACAGGTATTTATGATTTTATTTAAACAAAACTAAAAGCACGAGTCCTGAAAATTAAACAAAATAACATCATTTCTAATTTTATCAAAAGATTTTAAGATCAAAGATTCTGCAAATGAATTTATTTTTTTGTTACAATGACTGGACAAATCTTTATATTGGAAATTGTTGAACTCTTTAATCTCTTCTCTTATTGATTTTTTTCTTCTTCCGTTGTTGTTATTGTTGTCATTATTGTTGTTATTGTTGTTGTTGTTGTTATTTTCGTTATTATTGTTGTTGTTGTTATTATTGTTGACATTTACACTTGTCCCGGTTCCAGTTCCAGTAAGGTTGGCTAAAAATGTTCAAAAAAATTAAATTGGGCAAACGAAATTTCTCAAAAACAAGTCTGAAATTTCAAAAATAAAGTCTCTCTTAATCATTATTGTAAACATTTAGGTATAAACTTTATCTCTTACTTATCAAAATAAGGAATATGAGGTTTTTAAATCAGTTTACAAAAGCAAAATTGTATTATTTGGAACAAGTGGCTTTTAAATGATTATTAAGTTAATTACTCAAAAATGTGTGTCAGTTTTCAATATTTTTCAATTCTTTAAATTGATTTGAATTCGGAAATTTAACCTCGTTCCAAGGGTATCCAAATAGAAGTCTTTTTGTATAAACTGCTTTTTTTAACCAAACATTGAAGAATTCAAAATAAAAAAATGCTTCTGTAAAATAATTTCATTCATCAATGTTCAGAAGTTTTGTGTTTTAACCCTCTCCCCGTCAAAGGAAGCTAAAAGCACAAAAAATAATTATGTTTCTATAGTTTATCCACAGGCAGTTAACTCAAAAATAAGAAGAAAGATTGTTTTGAGGATGTAAATTTATAACTTCATTCATGTTTGTATATTTAAGTTTATCCAGAAGTTTTATAACATTCGGTACTCCGATTTTACAGATTTAGGAAAAAAAGTTGGGTTTGTGCGTTTGGGCTTTTAAGCTTACTAGGCTTTTTGTTTTTTGTCTTTTTGTTTACATAATAAAATAAAGAGGAAAAAATTTCGACGATTTTTAAAAAAAATTCGCGGATTTTCAAGAATTTTTTTACAAAGTTAAAAACCTTTAAAACACATTTTTTTAATTTTTATCATTCGTAAACCTTCCCTGTGGTCACGTGATGTCCCACAAAAAATTTGGGACAGATAAGAACTGTTAACTGGCCTATTAATACGAATCTGAGAGAATTGAAAATAATTACAATTGTTTATCTACCTGTAATCATAATATCCACCATGAGAGTGAACATAAAAGTTATCATGATATTCGCCTGAAAAAGAAAGAAAGTTGACATCTTAATGTTATATAATAGAGAAATATAGACTAACGCCATAAATAAATAAATTTTTGTGTTTACTAATAAAAGAACTGAGTGCTTAATACAAACTCAAAATTTATAATTCCTACATCTTTGCAACCTAAGGCGGAAACATTCAAACTTGGACTATTTGATCTGCCAGAATTCATAGTTGTAATATCAAAAATCTACTACGCATCGGACTTAAAAGACACTTTTTCTTGCTATTCATTAAATCCGACCTCTATTTTTGCAAACCCCATATCTTCACAAAGTGAATACATATTTATTCACTTTGTATTCCTGTATTCATATTTACAGCTTGTATACCAGTTTCCTGAATGTCGTCCTTTTTAAAAGAAAACTCACCGACTGAACAAGAACTGCAAAAAATGCAAAAATTCCAGAGTTGCTGCTGCTACAAATTTCTATAACCTAAAATTTTCAATTTACAAATCCTAAATCATGTCGAGGACATCATCATCTTTAAAGTGCTAATACTGTAAATAAGCCCACTGTGATTGGGATTTGAAAAAGTACAGTCTTACAGATAATCAAAATTTTTAAACAAATTCCAACACGAAATTTACTTTCTTTCTAAAAGTTTCCATTTTCAACTTTACTTTAAAGAGGCGTGACAATATTTTATGTTAAATGTATAATGCTGTAATATTGAAATATTGAAACCTTTTTCCTTTTTTTCTTTTTCTTCTTTCCGTGGTAACCACTATTCGATCCATGGGAATCATCTGTACTTCCAACGTAGGAATCCTAAAGTAAATTAATGAAATGTCAAGATTGGAATTGGCAATATACTGACCAATGCGCAACAAACGTGGCGAATTTTGTCGGTTACTTCTTTAATACTAAAGCTAAAACCAGTGGTTTTATTGCTTTGTATGTACATGCTAGGGTAGAGATGCAAAAAAAGTGTAATTGAAAAGTGAGATAAAAGCAAAGGCCAATGCTTTGCAACGCTTAAAAGTGGGTCCGATCTTGAAAATTGATGCACTTTTCATTGCAGTCTGGGTCTATGTGAGACAAGAAAACTTCAAAGATTCATTCCCCCCCCCCCCTTTTTAACTTGATATAATTTGAATAATAGAAAACACTTTATAAAAAGATCATTTACGAATTATATATTGTAAATTATTGAAGCCTCAATGGTGCCATTTGAACCAACGTGTGTGAGAAATGGCTAAGATAACCTTATTTTTTCAATGGAAAAATTGATAATTGTGAGTTGTGGTTTAGCAAAAAACGAATAGAATAAAAATAATTCAGTAGTTTTGACGTAGTAAAATGACGATATCTTTCTTATTGTTGGTCAGGAAAAAAACTCTTCAATCGGGGGTAACTTAAAAATACGTTTACAGTCCTTTTAAAATTTATATTCCTGACCTCTGAATCTGATTCTGAAATAACAAGTCCTCCCATCTTCTCTCCAATCCATTCTATCCCAGTTTTAACTACATCCATCCTCTCCTTTATAGTTTCCATTCCAGTCTTCACAGACTTTACTCCTCTCCATACCCTGCAGTATACAAGGGAGATGGTTTATATACTAGATCTATCCTCTCCATACCCTGCAGTATACAGGGATATGGTTTATATACTAGATCTATCCTCTCCATACCCTGCAGTATACAGGGAGATGGTTTATATACTAGATCTATCCTCTCCATACCCTGCAGTATATAGGAAGATGGTTTATATACTAGATATATTCTCTCCATACCCTGCAGAATGCAGGGAGTGGTTTATATGGAAAAATATCAAAAGATCAAATGCCCAATGATCAAAACTCTTGAAATGATCAAAAAAGTTTACGCTGAACAGTAGGGGCAGCTACTTACTTTTTCAAAAATATTATAGAAATAGAAATTATTTAGAAATGATTTTAGGGTATGCATATATATTTCTTCTCTTTCTTCTCTTACTTCTCTTTCTTCTCTCTCTTCTCTTTCTTCTCTTTCTTCTCTTTCTTCATCATACCGAGAGATTCTTTTAATTCCTCTCTATATATTCTATTCTCTATGGATTGTACCCAGATTTGTTTACATTTCTAGCTTGTAGACCTAATTGAAATGTACTGCGTTTGTACTGTATAATTCTGCATTTGATCATTTGGCATTTGATCTTTTGATATTTTTGCGGTTTATATACTAGATCTATCCTCAATACCCCATGCAGTATAAAGCGAGATGATGTATATACTATATCTATCCTCTCCATACCCTGCAGTATACAGGGAGATGGTTTATATACTAGATCTATCCTCTCCATACCCTGCAGTATACATGGAGATGGTTTATATACTAGATCTATCCTCAATACCCCATGCAGTATACAGGGAAATGATTTATATAATAGATCTATCCTCTCCATACCCTGCAGTATACAGGGAGATGGTTTATATACTAGACCTGAATCTTCTAATACAATTTTCTCATGTTTACTTACTTGTCAAACCCCCAATAGGCTCTTTTTTCTCTCGTGGACTCTATAAAAAAGATTACATTAAATATATATCTAAATCTTTTTGAACTTGTTTTTATTTTCATAAAATATTGGAAATATATTAATATATATTTACTATAGGGGATAGGGGATATTTATATGTCCCTTATATTGGCAACTTTAATTGTTGTTTAAGAGGGTGTGCACATTATTCGGGTGAAAATTATGGGGCAAAAAAGTGTAAATTACTTTAAATTCATTTACTAAAAGTAAGATTAAATTTTTGTTCAGTTACCTGTCTGTTTGCTTATTGTAAGATGGTAATGATGGAACATGCTCAGTGATTCTTTTTCAAATATATCAGAAAATGTTGAATTAAAATTTTGGTCAAAATTTTCATTTTTGGATTTGATATTTCTCACTTTTTTATCTCCTTCATCACATAATTGCTGATTTCTGTTATTTATTAAACCACTGAAAGTGTCACAGATGCTGTAGTGCTGAGAAATATTAATAAAAATAATGATGATGACGCCAAACTTCATATTTTAATCTTCTCTGTTAGAGAAATGCAGATTCAGTCATTTAACCCGTTAGAGATACATGAAATCCATGAAATCTAAAATCTAGAATGAAATTATCTTGCATGTTTAGTATTCTGAAAAATCTGACACTAAATATCGACTCATAACCAGTAACCTCTGGGCTCTATAGGAAAAAGGAGACACATGAAAAGCTTAACGAGCATTCTTTATAAATCTGTTCAATTCATTACACAATTTGAAATAAAAAATCAGATTGTTTAGATAGTTTGCAAATTATTCCTCGAAAATTAAAGCTACAGTGATAACCAGAAAATTGTAGAATAGGAAGACGACATGAAAGCAATAATGAAGTGCATTTGTGTTGTTATAAAGGAAATAGCTGAACTAGGAATTATTGAATTACTTATAATTAGTGAAAGGGGTCTGTTTAAAAGTCGACTTCCTATTCCAGAGTTTTCTGTTTATCACTGTACTAGAGAATGTAGTAAAACCAAACTATTGGATGGTATTAAAGCAGAGGATGAAGCAGGTATAATGAAACTAGGAGATGGTATTAAAGCAGAGGATGAAGCAGGTATAATGTAGAAAGGAGATGGTATTAAAGCAGAGGATGAAGCAGGTATAATGTAGAAAGGAGATGATATTAAGTGGTAACACTAACAGGTGGCAACAATGATAAAACTTAACTGAAGAAAAGTGAAATCATTTCACATTTTTCTATCCTTCTATCTATGTTATAATGTTTCAATATATCTTCTTATTTGTGGAAATCTATAACTTACTTTTTCCTTTATCAACACTTATATTAGTATTATATTTATATCATACTTTTATTGGCATCGTCCATGTGTATTTATCTACGCAGAGTTGGAGAAATGTCTTGTTAAAGAAAACTGATATTATCTATCTATCACTCATAGGTAAGTAGAAGTAGGTTTGCTATCTATTTATTGTACGTTATTATCTATCTATCCATCCTCGTATCGTTCTATCTTTGACACACTACCTTATCTATCTATCCTTGAGATTTGTGTCTATCAATCTATTCTATTATCTGTCTATCTATTTTCTATCAGGAGAACAGAACGTCTCCGTGTATTTATTGTAAAATATTTCAGTGTTTATTTCATTTATTTTATAGATTACATCAGAATAAATTAAATACATTAGAATAAATAATTACATCAGAATAAATTAAATACATACATGTAATTTACATGTGTAATATTTATATTTTTATATGTGTAAGCCTTTAAAAAAACTCTTCCAAAAATCATGCAAAAACTGGATATTTCTGAATTGTCAAATTTTAATGGTTGAAAATTAGCAAGATATTTGGTGGAACTCGCCTGCAATTAAATGGATAATTGTCATCTGAAGTTAAATACAAAAAAAAGTTATCTGAAGATGGATAATTTTCATCTGAAGTTAAATACAAAAAAAATAAGTTATCTGAAGATGGATAATTTTCACCTGAAGTTTAATACAAAAAAAGTTATCTAAAGATGGATAATTTTCATCTGAAGTTAAGTTATCTGAAGATGGATAATTTTCATCTGAAGTTAAATACAAAAAAAATAAGTTATCTGAAGATGGATAATATTTTCACTGGATATTTCTGAATTGTCAAATTTTAATGGTTGAAAATTAGCAAGATATTTGGTGGAACTCGCCTGCAATTAAATGGATAATTGTCATCTGAAGTTAAATACAAAAAAAAGTTATCTGAAGATGGATAATTTTCATCTGAAGTTAAATACAAAAAAAATAAGTTATCTGAAAATGGATAATTTTCACCTGAAGTTAAATACAAAAAAGTTATCTGAAGATGGATAATTTTCATCTGAAATTAAATACAAAAAAAGTTATCTGAAGATGGATAATTTTCATCTGAAATTAAATACAAAAAAAGTTATCTGAAGATGGATAATTTTCATTTGAAATTAAATACAAAAAAAGTTATCTGAAGATGGATAATTTTCATTTGAAATGTATTATGACTAAAAAAGGCTTAGGTTGGGACTGTGAGCTGGGGAAGAATGGTCGTTATTAAAAGAAAATGATTTGCTTCAAAACATAATAGCGTTTCTGGTGTTTATATTGTGTTTACTTGCTAAATTCGGTTTTATTTTTTTTTATTTTATCATGTGTTATTTATTTTAAGATGACCTCTGACCACCTAATTTTTCTTCCTCATCCCGACTTACTTGAAATTTTTTAAGAACCCACTTTATTGTCCCGGCTGACCATATTATTAATGTCCCAGCTGACCCCATTATTATTGTCCCAGCTGACCACATTATTAATGTCCCGTCTGACTATACTTTATTGTCCCGGCTGACCACATTATTAATGTCCCGTCTGACTATACTTTATTGTCCCGGCTGACCACATTATAAATGTCCCGTCTGACTATACTTTATTGTCCCCGCTGACCACAATATTAATGCCCCGTCTGACAATACATTATTGTCCCAGCTGACCACATTATTATTGTCCCGGCTGACCACATTATTAATGTTCCGTCTGACTATACTTTATTGTCCCCGCTGACCACAATATTAATGTCCCGTCTGACAATACATTATTGTCCCAGCTTCACTTCATTGTCCCTGATGGCACGTTGTCATTGTGTTCCTCGTCGGATGTTATCCCTTAATGTTACTATTTGTTGAAGGGTCCGTTACAATATGGTTACAATATGGTTACAATATGGTTACAATATGGTTACAATATGGTTACAATATGGTTACAATATGGTTACAATATGGTTACAATTAAAGTGAAAATATGTAGTATTGTACCTATAGTCTAGGATTTAAGTTTGGATATTTTTAGATTTTGAGTTTGGATTTTAAAACTTATCTTGTGATGTATCGATCATTTTCAGGTCATTCATGTCCCTCGCAACGATTGAAACAGATTTGACATAAAAACATCTGGATATGGATTCTATACGATCAAATTTACTTTCTCATTGCTGATGACTGATGAAGTATCCAATTTTGCATTTACCTATTTATTTTCTTTATGGAAAGATAAGTGTAATTTCTTGGGGAGCGTAAAATACAGGAATTTTTTTTTGGCATTCCAGAGGGCTATTAGCCACATAGCCCCCCCCCCCTCTTTGTATAAAGAGAAAAGTGCACATTGCCCCTTGTTGTATTGCAATTGCATAGAATAGTACTTTAATCACCTTGAATCACTAAAAAAAAGTAATCCCTTCCCAACCCCACCACCTGGCCCCCTTAATAAAATCCCTCTCTAGGAAGTATTGAAATAGAAAAGTAAAATTGGACCATTTCCGCCTTTAAATTGCAAAGACTTCTACAGAGAGTGAATTACTAAATTACAAGGAATAATTCAATGGGCCCTCTGTTCAATTTTATTTGCGGTTACTGGTTGTGGAACAAGATTCGTTAACACTTAGTTCATTGATTTTTGTTTATTATAATATTGTCAAGCGAATTCTGATTTCTTAGAAATAAAAGCGAAATTCTTTTTAAATTATAAATGGGGGGAAAATAATCACCTTTAAATAGGGGAAACTCAATATTAACCTCCCACAAAATTCAGGGGCGTACGAGGGGGGGGGGGCGATCCCCTCGGCTGCCCTTACCCATGGGGATGGGGGCTCTTTTAATATTTCATCTGCTTGCATTTCCCTTCCTTAGGTAATCTACATTCTACATTGCATTGCATTGCACTCACCCAAACTAAAAGATTAAGAAAAGAAATAAAATATATTCTGATTCACAACAATACCCTTCAAAGCTTTGTCTGATCAAGTATAACATATCCATGTTTCCCATTTTGAAAACTGATTATCTTTATTTTTGGTTTCTCTACAAAAAAATGACTCATGCAATTTCTTGCTTCAGAAACGACAGAAAAATGAAGAACATGCCACTCTATAAATGGAGGGTCCCTGGAGATTGCGTATGCATTCCATTTAAATATAATTACATCGTATAATAAAAAATACTTTAAAATCTTACTTAATCTTAACTAAAAAAATTTCATTAAAAAATCTTGAATCAATACTGCCTACAGTGTAAATATAGATTTGATATCATTATTTATTATACAATATGTATCAATCCTATGAAAATATAGATATTTTTCAAGAAACGTTCCATCTCTATTTTTCATCCCTTGAAGCTTACACCACAGTATTAAGAGGGATTGTCTGATGAGTCCACTTGAGATAATTACATAAATTATTTATTAACACTTGTTATATGGAAGTGTGCATATGATCGAATAGTGTACATAGGTGAAAAAGGCATTCATATTTTTTCAAAAAATGAGTTTTAAGCAAAGAGAATAGAATATATTCTATTCTCTTTGGGCATAATGTTGTCAAGAAGGGCACAAAAAGTGCCCCCCCCCCTTCACAAATGCTGTTGTACGCCCCTGATATATATAGTTTTCCCTTTAAATATGAGAGGGGAGGCAAGAGCACATCCCCCCCTGTATACTTTATGCATTACGTAAAGGTAAAATAAGTAACATATCATATCATTGTTTTTGTTCGTTTTTAAACAGCTCGTATGGCATGGTATAATGGTTTAATTTTAAGTATAGTTTTGTGTGGGTTTTCCAAGGAAGTGGTTTGGGATGAAACCTGCGACCTACGAAATCCCCCCAGACAAATACTGCAGACACAGACACATACTGCAGACACAGACACATACTGCAGACACAGACACATACTGCAGACACAGACACATACTCCAGTCACAGACACATATTGCAGACTCAGGCACATACTGCAGACACAGACACATACTGCAATCACAGACACAAACTGCAGACTCAGACACATACTGCAGACACAGACACGTACTGAAGACACAGACACATACTGCAAACATAGACACATTCTGAAGACGCAGATACAAACAGCAAACACAGGCACAAAATGCAGACACAGACACATACTGTAGACACAGACACATACTGCAGACACATACTGCAGACACATATTACCGACACAGATACATAGTGCACAGACACAAACTGCAGACACAGAAACATATGCAGACAAAGACACATACTGCTGAGCAGACTCATACACATACGGCAGACACAGACACATACCGAAGACACAGACACAAAAGACTTTTCTTGGAATCAATTAATCTATGATTGTTTAGATCCATGATATCTAATTCTGGCCTTTCCACAACGTTTTTTCCTAGTCTCTGGAGGGAGGGAACCCCGGGAGCCATGAGCCTCCCAGATTTGCTAGGCAGACTGAGCCTCCCACAGGCAGTAAGAGCCTCCGCTATGTAGAATAGTTTCCTTAAAACTCTTGGTTTTTACATGTAGTAAAGAATTTTTTTGTATTTTGTTCGACATAGTGACATAAACATAGTGGCATAAACATAGTGGCATAAAAAGTTTATCAAAGATCAGTAGTATTAATCAATTAATATAAATAGTAACTAATTATGACAAGTAAAGTGGTTTATAAAACTTGAACTTTTACTCAAAAAGGAAAACATTCTAAAAGTAATTTTATTTGATATTTTATAATTTAATTTATTTATTTTAATAAAATTAATTTATTTTATATACTAATTTAATTGATTTAAGCAATACCTTTCTTTGAAATTTTTATTAGATTAAAATAATAAAAATTTGACATTGACAAATAAACTGAATCTTTAAAAAATTTCCAAAAAAGGTATTGCTTAAATCAAATCAAAGATTTAAACAAAATAAACTAAGCTCAATTCAGAAATGAATTTTCAAATAGCCTCCTTGCTGCGTAAGAAATGTAAAACATAAATCTTATAAACCACTTTACGAGTCAATATAAGATATACAAATCATGACAATCAATAAACAACATTAATCTTAAGTAAAATTCTTAATTCAACTATGTTGGAAAAAAATGAAAACAATCTTTATTACATGTTAAAACCAAGAATTATAAGGAAGCTGTGCTGTATAGCGGAGACTCGCTTACTGCATAGCGGAGGCTCATACAGTATGGTGGAGGCTCGGTCTGCATAGCAAATATGGGAGGCTCGTGTCTGCATGGTGGAGGCTCATGGCGTCCAAGGGTTCCTCCCTCGTCTCTGAAGATTTATATTCATAACAAATTCAATATAACCAAATTTTGATAAGAAAACTCGAAAAAGGGGGCGGATAGTGTAAGTGAACCTCCCCTCCCCCCGCCCCTTCCCTAAAGTTTCTGACTATAGTTGCAGATCATTTAAAAATCTTAAATTAATGAACTAATTAAAGATGAGACATATAGGACAATTAAGAGAAGGATAAAGGAAACATCTTGTCATAAGAAGTTGATAAATAGTTTAATTGTTCGATTAAACACAGATATTTATTTAATTTGTACTGGCTTGATGTATATTAACCTTAAGGTGATTTCTGAGAGAGGATACCTCGACCCCTTGGCGACTGCCCCTCCCTCCCTAGAAGTACAGAACAAGACAGGATCCTACACGCACTTAAACAAATATTTTTCACTCCACTTAAATATGATAAATTTCTTAAACCTTTTAATATTTAATGCTTTAACTATTCTCAATTCGTTAACAAGAAACGTGAAAAAGTTTTTGCCCTGTCCTTGTTCTGACATAGTCCGAGAAAAGGGTAAATATATCCGTTTTCAGAAATTAAGTAAATTTCTCCTTGAATATTTTTGAATCCCAGAAAAGGATTAAGAGTATTTTTATCTTTTTCATATTAGGTATATCTATCCCTGGTTGTAGTGACCAACTTCCTCAGGATATATTAACATTCTGTCCGACATACTTACACATTCAACCCCATACATACTGGAGAAACTCCAGAAGCAGCTAGATACATGATACTGCAGACGCCAGACACAGACACATACTACAGTAAGAGGCACAGACACTACTGCAGACACAGAAACATACTGCAGACTCAGACACGTACTGCAGACACAGACACATTATGCAAACATAGACACATACTGAAGACGGAGACACAAACTGTAGACACAGACACATACTGCAGTCACAGACACATATTGCAGACTCAGGCACATACTGCAGACATAGACACATTCTGAGGACGCAGATACATACTGCAGTCACAGACACAAAATGAAGACACAGACAAATACTGCAGACACAGACACATACTGCAGACACAGACACATACTGCAGACACAGACACATACTGCAGACACAGACACATACTCCAGTCACAGACACATATTGCAGACTCAGGCACATACTGCAGACATAGACACATTCTGAGGACGCAGATACATACTGCAGTCACAGACACAAAATGAAGACACAGACAAATACTGCAGACACAGACACATACTGCAGACACAGACACATACTGCAGACACAGACACATACTGCAGACACAGACACATACTCCAGTCACAGACACATATTGCAGACTCAGGCACATACTGCAGACACAGACACATACTGCAATCACAGACACAAACTGCAGACTCAGACACATACTGCAGACACAGACACGTACTGAAGACACAGACACATACTGCAAACATAGACACATTCTGAAGACGCANCCCCCCCCCCCTTCTTGTTTAAAACATTTTTTGACAGAAAAAAAGCTTAAGCTTAGAATCTATTGTTTCATCTTGTTGACGAATGATTCGATTGGCTTAGATCGTTAACGTATGATTTGTTCGGTTTGACAAATACTTTTCTTCAGAGTATAATATTTTCATAAGAACATCCGGTTTTGTATTTTTCTGTGTAAGACACAGAACTCAATGCATTTAGGGTTAGAGATGGGAGTCAAACCTTATAGAAATTCAACGTATAGAAACCGCTACGTATAGCAACAAGGGAGAACATTTTTTATATTTTTGAGAAATTGAATAATCACTGTAAAGTAGATATAATTTTCATAAAATTCTTTTATTTAAATGGTAAAACGGAATTTTATAAAAATCATCTAGCATTACTGGAGAACTTTTTTTATAGTTTTAAGAAATTTTTTTTCTTCTAAAAATGAAACTGTAGATAGCACTTTTAAAAAATATTTTTTTTAATAGTAACACGCAATTTTATGCATAACCATATAATCATTAATTTATGTTGTCAGTCCATAATAAAATCTGGGGGACTTTAAACACAATATATATATATATATATATAAACTATATGAAAACTGAGACGCTGTATTGACAGAGAGTATTTGTGTAGGGGGGGAGGGGGACTTTTAGCACGCGCCAGCGCGCCAACAAAATGTTTGTGCTACCCCTTGGCAACATTGTGCCCCCCCCTTAAAAACCCCTTTTAAAAAAAAATATTGATACCTTTTTAATTATGTACACTATTCGATCATATGCACGCTTCCTTATACCAAGTGTTATAAATATAAATAAATTATTTATGTAACTTTTTCTTAAGTGGACTCATCAGACAATCCCTCTTAGTACTGTGGTGTAAGCTTCAAGGGATGAAAAATAGAGATGAAACGTATCTTGAAAAATATCAATATTTTCATAGGAACGATACATTTTGTATAATAAATAATGATATCAACGATATATTTACACTGAAGGCAGTATTAATTCAAGATTTTTTAATGAAACTTTTTTAGTTAAGGGCAAAAGTGAGATTTTAAAGTATTTTTAGATGGTTGCCCCGCCCCCCTAGGGAGGGCACGCGTAGGGGGGGACGGGGGGCCCGCCCCCTCCTCGTACGCCCCTGTGTTCTGATTATTGCTTTACAGTTATATACATATATACATATATGCTAAGCTAACGTGCCTAAAGAGCTTGAACGTGCCGGATACGCAACTTTGGAAAATGATGTGTATTGTGTATTTATGTATGTATGTATATATGGGTGTATGGGTGTATGTATGTATGTATGTATGTATGTATGTATGGGTTTATGTATGTATGTATGTATGTATGATGTGTATGTATGTATGTATATTAAACTATAAATCATTCATCTCTTAGTTTTGAACTATAGAGACCTATAAATCCTGCAATCTACCCTTCTTCGTCTGTACGCAATATATATAATAAACTTTACAAAGAATTCGTACAAAATTGGTTTATTATCAAAAACTAAAATTTCAACTATCCAGCTCAACTATCCAGCTCAACTATCCAGCTCAACTATCCAGCTCAACTATCCGGCTCAACTATCCAGCTCAACTATCCAGCTCAACTATCCAGCTCAACTATCCACCTCAACTATACACCTCAACTATCCAACTAAAATATCCAGCTCAACTATCCCGTTCAACTGAGTTTGCCAGATAGTTGAGCTAGATAAGCTCCACTTTCCGGCCAACTCAATTACTAGTTCCTCAACTGTTGGTAAACTAGCTAAACCTGTTATCTAGCTAAGCAACCTAGATGAAAAATGAATAAAATTATAATCTAAAATGTATCTACTCTACGTTACCCATCCATCAATCAACCTGTAATCCAACTGTATCTAAATACAAAATACAGGGTGACCAGCAACTGTATCTAAATACAAAATACAGGGTGACCAGCAAGGATGAAACTTTAATGCCGACCTGAAATAAGTTTACGGCTGCAGATATCTATATAAATACAAGAAATAGGGATGAACAAATTCCGTACAGTAGTCTTTGAAGTCTCATTTTTTGTGGGTATCCCTGTACAATATATACATTATATACCATGCAATAGTAATCATGAATTAAAATCTATTTTTGTTTTATTCTTTGCAAATGCCTACCTAGCTATACATTATATACATGAAGGGTTTACGGTATAATAATAGCGTTTGTATATATACTACATTTATATATATTTTCATGTAACGGATTTCATGTAAAAGCTAAGTTTATTTTAGCTTTATATACAGATATTTCATATATTTTGCAAATACATTCTTCAAAAAAGATGAAGTGAAAAATTGATTATGTACCTTCCTAACCCCTAGAGCTCTACTCCTTACATTAAACTCTCTCTACTAGCTACCCCCTACTCTAAACTCTCTGTGCCTCCTACTCTCTATACTCTAAACTATACATACCCCTTACTCCATAATATAACTCTTTCTACACCCTACTCTCTATACTATACATACCCTTTACTCCCTACTCTACATACTCTACATACCCTTTACTCCCTACTCTAAACTCCTTCTATCCCTAACTCCCTACTCTGAACTCTCTCTATCCCTTACTCCCTACTCTGAACTCTCTCTACCTCTTACTCCCTACACTAAACTTTCTCTACCTCTTACTCCCTACTCTGAACTCTCTCTACCCCTTACTTTCTACTCTGATCTCTCTCTACATCTTACTCCCTACTCTGAACTCTTTTAACTGTCTACACATAGATTCAATATTTTAAACTTTCTCTGCCCATTACTAGTAAATACTCCATAGCAAATACCCCTAGTAAATACCTCTAGTAAATACTCTATAGCAAATACCCCTGGTAAACAACTCTCCCTACTCTGATCTCTATACCCCAATTGTATACTTTAAACTCCATATACCCTCTACTCCCTACTCTGATCTCTCTACCTTGCTATTCTCTAGTCTCTACTTTAAACTCCATCTATAATACCCTCTACTCCCTACTCTAACGTTGTGTATACTGTAGCTGTCAGTATAACTGCCAATCTGCCAGTCACAGTTTACACCAGAACTGTCAGCTGTCAGCTCAAGTACTTTGGTGTGTTTTATACGATGATGACTGTTTGTCTTCATCAAATAATGTTTACACATAGATTCACATAAAATAAGATTAACAATAAGAAAATAATTAACTTAACTAAATTTTTTCGATGTAGAGCCGAGATATGTCGCTACAATTAACGGGATTATAAACAAAGAAAGATTATGTTCATAATAGTGACATTTATATTTTGTATTGATATATTGTTTGCTTTAATTTGCAAGCTTTTTTAAAATTTCTTTATAAATGTGTTAATTTCAATGTTGAATCAAGAAAAAAATGCATCATTAGAACTGCTATAAAAGCATACCTAATAGATTTGCAATATGTAATATCCAAAAATGTAAAAGCTCTATAGCAATACTTATGAAAGCTTACTTCTAGCTAATGTCGGATATTTCTAATGTCGAATATTTCTAATGTCGGATATTTCTAATGTCGTATATTTCTAATGTCGGATATTTCTAATGTCGAATATTTCTAATGTCGAATATTTCTAATGTCGAATATTTCTAATGTCGAATATTTCTAATGTCGAATATTTCTAATGTCGAATATTTCTAATGTCGAATATTTCTAATGTCGAATATTTCTAATGTCGAATATTTCTAATGTCGAATATTTCTAATGTTGGATATTTCTAATGTCGGATATTTCGATTAAAAATTAAACCTTTCTATCTTGATCATTTGTAGAGGTGTTTACTGTTTACCATGCTGCTCGGTCGGAAAAGTTCTACAAGATCTCCGTATATATATATCCGATTCTTTAACATGTCGTGTAAAGATGACACCTGATGTCAAATTTGCGTAGGATCATCTCTATGTTTCCGCGGGGTTTCAGGCCAACCTGCCCGTTCATATTCAAAACATTGGGCGCTCAAAACCAAACCTAAAGCGTCAGTCGACCGTAGTTTCTTTAGTGATAAGCAAACACAATAATATAGGTTCAACCAGATAAAAGTTAGTTTGGGGGTTATAACGAATTTATTGGTGGATTAAAAAATAGATTCCTGTTCTTTTATTTCTATTTCACCAATTTTTTTGTGGATGAATTATTTTCATTTCATTTATTTTTTTACTTTTGTATATTTCAAAAATAGTTTTAAAACAAGAAATACTACGTCGATTTGAATTTTCCCACCTTTTTATGGTAAGATAAAAAGGTAGAAAAAAAAACTATAAAAATTATAATTCTTATACTTAGTACTTACATTTTAAGCTTGTTGACAGTACAACTTGCTTGCATTAAAAACTATAAAAGTTATAATTCTTATAATTAGTATTTAAATTGTAAGCTTGTTTACAATACAACTTGTTTGCATTAAAAACTATAAAAATCATAATTCTTATAATTATTATTTACAATGTAAGCTTGTTTACAATACAACTTGTTTGCATTAAAAACTATAAAAATTATAATTATTACTTACATTGTAAGCTTGTTTACAGTACAACTTGTTTGCATTAAAAACTATAAAAATTATAATTCTTATAATTATTATTTACATTGTAAGCTTGTTTACAGTACAACTTGTCTGCATTAAAAACTATAAAAATTATAATTCTTATAATTATTATTTACATTGTAAGCTTGTTTACAGTACAACTTGTCTGCATTAAAAACTATAAAAATTATAATTCTTATAATTATTATTTACATTGTAAGCTTGTTTACAGTATAAATTGTTTACATTAAAAACTTGTTTACGACTTCTTCACTTTTTAAGATAGTTTGTATTTTGAAATTTAGTTTTAACTTCGGTGATTCTGAATAATTGACTTCAATCATCATACTTGTAATGAGGTATGAAGTAGCTTCATACCTCTAAAATATTAAAACAAATTATAAATATTTACACAATGTGCATAGTGCATACTGCAAACGGGTAAAAGAGTCGGGAATAAAGTAAGAAAAAAATTATGTAAGTTGAACAAACACAGCATATATGTAACGTACGTAATTTAAATAAGAAAGTTTAGAATAATTCAGTTTTTGGTAAAGCTGATTAATTTCTTGTTAACATCAGGCATTAACCAAATGCTGATTTTTTCTGCTTATCCTAAATTCAAAGATAATACGGTGCAAAAAGATACTTTTCAGATATCTATAGTTGTAATGATTCTTATATAGATATGCATGTTAAAATGTTTTTATTCATGTGGTTATAGGTGCTTAAGTCAATTGAAATATAAAGGAATTGAGTCTTTGCCACTGATTTTCTGATCCCTATATCTTTGCAACCTAATGTCTGTAGTATCAAATAATATCAAAATATCAAATATCAAAGCTTTACTCCATCATTATTCTCTCGATCGATTAATCTGATATCCAATGTGGACACTTTTAATTTCCTGATTAATCCGGTCTTTTTCTCTCTTTTTAAACATCCCTACCAGATTCCGACCAATCAGAGTTCTCTCATTAAATGGCTTCCGATTGGCTGTTCGGTATTCTGCATACGCCACACTTATTTTATCTACTTTTCTAGATACAAACTAAAGATTAAATTAATCTTGAGATTATCAAAAAGAGGAGATCAAGCATTGATCTTAATAGCTACAATTCTAATGTGTTTAGCTCAGGTCTAGAGAAGAACGAAAAAAGGTTGAAAATTACCAGGAAATATTATTATGATTATTATGATATCAGAATTGCTTAATTATCAACTTGATATCAAGTTTTCGTATCTACACGATCTAGTTTGCATGATACCTGATTATCTTGTCCAAATTACTAGATTGCAGCCAAAGACTTATTTTTTTAAGACGCCTTTTATAATACATCCAAAGATTTATTTTTAAAGACGCCTTTAATATTACATTATCCTCTAGCGTATAGCTAAAAAGTAAAAAAAAAAAGTTTTATAGTTTTTCTTTCCTTAAAATTTATGTTAACGTCTTAAATATATGTCAACACAAAATAAAACAAAATTTTTATTTAAAGAAACTTTCAAACTTTCATAGCTTTAATCTAACCCCAAATTCCACAATATTAAACAAATAGTATTATTTGATATTTCGATAATCCGGACGTATCATGATGCATTTTGGACGGGTTATCTTTTATACAAGTTATTAGCATATTAAACTGTGCACTCACAACATTTTTACAATTGTAGCAAGCTCATGGACAAGCAAACTTAATGATAAGTTTCGTTAAAATGGCATTGCTAACTCAATCTCAACTAAGGGTTTAGCTGAAAGTGAATTAACTAAACATGGATTTTATCATCAAAAGTAATTTAATGATTTCTTGACAAAATATATTCCATAGCTGTCGTTATTTGTTCAGCAACATCAGTCAGTTGTATAAATATAATCATTATAATCTACAAAATAATGAATTATTACAAGAAGCATATTATTTTAAGATGATCGATCAGTGAGGTCGATCTAGGATTAAAGCATCTTTTTTCAAGATGATGCGTGCAGATAGGATTCAGAATGAAAATTTTATATTTCAAGATAAAGCTAGTAAAGAAATAAAAGTATCTTTTTTCTTGCTGAAGGAAAAAGGATGGAAAAAATTTCAAGATGAGGAAAGAAAAGGGAAGCGGGGAAAAAATACCAATACTGCGTTATGGAGGGGGGGGGGGGTAAGGGCTACAAAGGTGTTTAAAAGTAGTTGTGACAGGACTACGAGTATTAGTATTGTATTAAGATAAAAAACATGGAAGCAAGATTAGGACAAAGGACAAAACATGTGATAAATACTTAAACTCCTTTATCCTTCACATCCTTACACATCTCACGCCTATTGTTGGCTTTTAAAATATTTGTTTATGTGAAGGGTTTATAAAGGCGCTAGTCTTGCCTAGCTAAGGTCTTTCAGTTTGAAAATTGAGCATCATCTTGTCTGAGTGTCAATTAATTTACTTTATCTTAGTTTGAGATTTTCATTTATTTCTGGTTATGAATTCTTGTCTGCGTGTCTGTCACAGAGATCCAGACAGACATGAAAATCATGAATCAGTTATCAAGACAGGGTCACCTTTAAAGTGTCGCACTTATTTTACTACAACATATATAGAAACTTCCACTTATACTTGTTTGTTTTCCTGAACAACATTTACAACTTGTTCAAAACTGGTTTGTTTCTAGCATCAGTTGAAAACTGGTTTGTTTCTAGCATCAGTTGAAAACTGGTTTGTTTCTAGCATCAGTTGAAAACTGGTTTGTTTCTAGCATCAGTTCAAAACTGGTTTGTTTCTAGCATCAGTTAAAGACTGGTTTGTTTCTAGCATCAGTTTAAAACTAGTTTGTTCCTAGCATCAGTTGAAAAGGAGTAATTGACAAAATACTGAAAGGGTTTTGCGTTGGCGTGCGCACATTTTGGTTTAATGTACTGTTTGTACAAGTGGTTTAATGTACTGTCTGCACAAGTGCAGGTATCATTGTTTTGATTTTCAGTCTAAAATGTCTTTTTATGTTTTTGTGTTATTTTGTTCGATTCTATACTTGTCTGTTAATCTGTATTTATTTGTTGTCTATGCGTCTGTATATTTTGTAAATGTGGGTGTTTGTTTGAGTATTTCTGTCTAGCTGTGGGAGTTCCATGGTTCGTATCTGTTTTTGTTAATATATTCTCAACCAAACTAAACATAAACTAATTAATGTCAAGTTCTTATACTCTTCATGCTATTTCTTCTTTAAGTGTTAATTTTACTTATACCACACACGCTCAATGTTTGGCATTGTCTTAATTCTATACCACACGGACTCTCTTAACTTTAAACTCTATACCACAAACACTTTTACAATGTGTTATTTTTACTGTTCTATAACCCATATCTTCTAAACTAAACTACCCCAGATCTTCTATTGATCATGTCTTGACATCAGGGGGCGGAAACGTCATGGGGGTGTGTCTGTACCAAAAGAGTGTGTGTAAAGTTTACCGAACCGAAGGTGTGTACTGTAGGTATATACAGCGCATACGAATCTCGGTATTTGTACAGTCTAGGAGAGTACATTTGTTTATTCTTAATTGTTTACTTAAAAATATGTTTAAAATATATGTAGTTCATTTTTTATATATTTAATTCAACACTATAAAGCCATATTTTCATGCAAAGTATATAATTAATTAAAGTTTACAAAAAACTAGTCGTTATTCAAGTTCAATTAAAATTGACAACATTGTCCTGCAATTTCCTTGACTGTAGTCATGTTGTGTGTCTGTACCAAAAGAGTGTGTGTAAAGTTTACCGAACTTGTCTGCAAAGCAGTGCGACTGGCTTTCTCATGCCAGACCAGCGCAATTTCCTTTCCCTTTATTCCTATTCCCTGCTTGACATGAAAGAAAGTAAAGTATACACTAGACTACACCCAGATCTTCTATTGATCATGTATTTACATCAAAGAAAGTAAAGTATAAACTACACTCACTACACCCAGATCTTCTTTTGATCATGTCTTTACATAAAAGAAAGTAAAGTATAAACTACACTCACTACACCCAGATCTTCTATTGATCATGTCTTTACATCAAAGAAAGTAAAGTTTACACTACACTACACCCAGATCTTCTATTGATCATATCTTTACATCAAAAAAAGTAAAGTATACACTACACTATACCAAGATCTTCTATTGATCGTGTCTTTACATCAAAAAAAGTAAAGTATACACTACACTACACCCAGATCTTCTATTGATCATGTCTTTACATAAAAGAAAGTAAAGTATACACTACACTACACCCAGATCTTCTATTGATCATGTCTTTACATCAAAGAAAGTAAAGTATACACAACACTACACCCAGATCTTGTATTGATCATGTCTTTACATCAAAGAAATTAAAGTATACACAACATTACACCCAGATCTTCTATTGATCATGTCTTTACATCAAAGAAAGTAAAGTATACACAACACTACACCCAGATCTTTTATTGATCATCTCTCAATAGGAAACAATCAGCGGTTCCCGCGCTCCCCAGAAATAAATGGAAGGTGATTTAGAAAAATGCTTCGAAATTGACTCATGTATTATTTAACCCATGGAGGGGTCACACCACAATTCAAAAAATATTAATCAAAATCACATTCTTGAAACCATTGTGAAATATGCTCATAAAAGTTATTGACAAAAATAAAAAAATTCTTTTCCACAACTCGGTGATTCTTTTTTTATAAAACAGAAAATTTTTCAAAATGTTTTTTTTGGGTCTTTATCATTTCCCCAATATTAAATTGTCAATTCGCAACCGTATGGACGATTTTGAAATTTTGTTTTGATTAAAATTTTTTTTAAAGTGAAAACGCAGCAACCCCCGGTGGGCGGTATGCTTAATTCCTCATTGATGATGTCGGGCACAGACCAACTGGTATTTTGGCCTTTTTGGGGTTTATATACAGGGTTACCCACAAAGGATGAGACTTCAGGGACGACGGTACGGAATTTAAACTGTCTGTTTTTTAAATTCATGGTTTCCTGCAACTTTCAACTTGTTTCGTTCTTTTTTAAATCATTAAATAAGTCATAAACTCGGTAAAGTCAAGGCAGAAGACTTAATTCAACCTTGGAATCTTCATGTTTAAAGCTTTTCAGGTCGTCCTTTGTGGATAACCCTATACATTATTAATTTGTTTGTTATCGTTTAAAGAAGAAGAGGTATCAAGTATGCGTGATCGATTAGTTGATAATATTGCATAAATACACTAACTCTGAATATACCAATAATTTGAATACAAATAATGATTTCATGCTAGAATTCTGCATTTACAAATCTAAACTATGATTAAATATCTCATCAGAGAGGTAACCTCAGTCTTAATGGAGAGAACCAGGAAATTAATCACATTAATTTTCTACAAAAAGTAAGTAAACAGTTTATGGTGTTTATGGTGCCTATTATAAGCACAATATACTATACGATTTGTTGTGTCTGTTTGTCCTCTAAAATATTAGTATGGCTTTATTCACTTAGTCCTGTCATGTTAAATTTGCAAAAACAAAAAATTAAAAATAATTGCGGAATTTATTAAGCAACGTAATTTTCGAAGTAAAATTCCTGGAAGAATTTAATCACAAAATACCCCAAGTTCTACAGCAATTCCAAAATGTGGTCTGAATTTTTGTTCTTTTAAAATAACCGGAGGTTTGAAGATTTTATTTAATAAAGGAATTGGTCTTTTCCACAAACTCAAATTTTAAAATCCCTATATCTTTGCAACCTGATAGTGCAGTAAACCTTTGGTAGTTCAAACTTAGATTATTTGATGTTAGAGAATTTATGGTTTGAAATATCTAAGGTCTACGACATTGGGTACAGGGATTACATAACCAGAGTTTGTGTCAAAAACTCAATTTCTTAAAATCTGATTTTTTCCACGAAGCTCTTGTTGTACAATAGCGGGTGTAAAAAATAGTCTGTGGTTCATGCTCATTCTAACCGGAGCATTATGACGAATTATATGATTTTGTTCACCACGAAAACTAGCATTATAAACTCTTCAATTGACAAAGTATAGGTTTTGTTTCTTCCATGTTTTATTCCATAAATTACATGGATCAATAATACTATAATACCAATTATTCAATCCATCTTCATAGCGAATACCTGGCAGGAAACCATGAGGGGATTTTTCAATATTTAAACCAAATGTAAAGTATCTAAGCTTACATACAATAATTGTTCCATTATTCACAGTAGGACGAAAACTATATATATATATATTCTTTTCAATAAATGTATCTTTAATAGTCTTAAATTAAAAAAATGCACATGCTTACTCTTCAATGAAGGATATACATGTACTCGTCTAATCTTCAATCATATTTCTTTTTTCTTTGTATCCGCTACTGGGTTTATCTCTTTAATGAGCATTTTCCAGGGGGATCGGAAAGGGGGGGAGGGGAAGAGGAAAGAGAAGGATTAGAGGGAAGAGTGATGAAGGTAGAAGGGATGGGGGAATTCAAGAACAGGAGGGGGGAATAAAAGGTTTACATGTAAGATTCTCATCATCGTAATCTAGATGAATTAGCATACCGTTTTGGGTTAACTAAACCTAAACTCGCCTAGACCCTGTGCCCAAATCGAAAGATGATCCTGCGCTTAAATCTGAATTTATGGAAATAATCAGCAGAATCTCTAGATACTGTAGGCCAGGATTTACTACTGGATGATAAACTAATCCAATATATATTCAAGAATTGGAATCGGAATTAGTTTAAAGGGATTGTTTGCCGATTTTGAAGTAAATATCTGACACATTTTTTGCTAAAATAATTGAATTTGAAAAAATTGTGATCAGTGTGTACGACCTTATTCTTATTCGTTATCAGATTAATTATGTCTTGTCAAAGGAATCGATTGGTTCAATACTTTAAACCAAACATAAAGATTAATCTATAGAACGCTGCACCCTGTCTTGGTGTTATGTTGTAGAAAAACAAGAAAACAGTCATTTATCTCATATTGGATTTTCAGTTTGCTGTTTGCTGTTTACACCTGGTATTTCATATTTTGTGGAAAATATCAAATATATTGATAAAAGCCTAAAAATGTCACCAAATAATATAGAACTTTTTAATCATGCAATATGTACATTTATAGCATTTAGGGCCTTGAGAAAAACCCTTCTCCCCTCAATTCCCATTTTTATTGAGACGTTTTTACTTTCCTTGTTCTAACGAAGTAGGAACTATCCTAAACATTCTAAATTGTTTATTTTATTTTGAAAAATGTTACATCCAATAATAATTTTAATAAACAACATCATCTTAATTATTTGATTTTTCTGAAGTATTAATTTTTTTATTTCCGTCCCTTCCATCGTCTTTTCAAGTCATGAAATATTGACAAATGTTACATTCAAATAAAAGAAACAGGATGCTTCTCTATCTGGTTAGTTCTGGGTGGCCGTATATAGAAGAAAATATATATTGGACAGTTTTGAAGAGCTTTCTGTATTTTACATTAAACTATGGTAAATTGAGCAAAATATTGAATTCTAAAATGTTTTCAATTATAACTGATCCTCTTATTGCAAAGCTATTGAGAAAAAAAAAAAAAATTGTTTTGAATTTTCAATAAAGGGTCATAAAATCGTTCTAGTAATGATGGTAATCTACTACAATTGGCTACAAAGATATTGGGATTATTAAAATCAGTTTTTTTTGTGGCAAAAACTCAGTTTCTTTAACCTTCTCCTTCTGTGTAGTTTGCAGTGATTTATTAACGATTTATAAAATTATATAAATTCATATCAGTTTAAAGATGTTGGCCTAATACAGTGCTCAGTCCCTTTACTAATAGCAGGCAGAACCTGAATGTTTACTGAACTATTCTTTATGAAGAATTCACCCCTTGAAATCCATTCGTTCCATTCCTCTCATCTAATGGGATCAAAATATTCAGTTGTGGACCAGGGATACTTTAAATGGAAATAGTTTTTTTTTTGAAAGAGCAGAAAATAAAAAAATTAGAATAGATCGCTATTTATCTTGCGCTGATTAAATTTTTTTGAGAAAATAAAAATTAAGGTAGAAAACATTAAAAATTGAAAAAAAAATAATTGAAAAAAACTTCAACTGAATTTCTGTAATAAACTTTGTAAGGTTTTTGAGTAGAGCTCATGAAAATACTATAAAAATACTAAGATTACAAGACCGGAACTAAAATATATATAAAATTACTAAGATTACAAGACCGGAACTAAAATATATATAAAAATTGCAATTTGCTCCACGAAGTCTATACATAGGTTGATTCTGGTCTGTATGTTAAGTTCTTAAAGTTGGCAGATCAATACTATACTCTGGCTCTACCATACTTCTAACCCATATATCTTACGGGGCAAGTATTTAAATGTAGCATGTATTCATTATACAAGGGTGTGTCATAAAACATAGGACTTAAAAGGTGTCGTTTAACATATGTAAACCAGTGGTGTGCAAACTATACGCGCGTACAAGATAAATATTGAATATTCATTATATTCTAATTATATTCATGAAAAAAAACATTAAATGTATATAGTTCTAGATCGTTATTCTGTTTGTGTAATTACTTTCCTCTTCCTTTATTTTATTTATCCAAATATGTTTCTTATTTAGGTTTTTAAACTCTTCTTGCATACAGTATGCAGCTTAAAAAAGTCGAGATAGAATATATGGTATTTTATGGGACCTTGCTGTTCATAAATGGCACATAGATAAATTAGATATGTAGAATGTATTGATATTATTTTAAATCATAAGGGGACCAGTTTTATTTATTTCTATTTAAAAATTCAAACTTTAAATAAGATTTATAAAAAAATAAACCCCTGTAATTCATTTTATAAATTAAAAAGCATTTGAACTGCGGCTTCGATTGTTTGACCACCACGATCCTTCATTTAAATTTACAAAAATACATAATATATGCTATATATGTACTTTGCACTAGCACAAAGCAACACATGACTGTTGCAAAAATTTGCGTCGACTGTTTATGCAAAATTGACAAGCGTAGGTAAGTGTTGAGGGAGAAGTTGTATTTTACACTGGATCTTGCGCTCCTCTGTGCCAAAAAGATAAAGTGCCGAAAATATGAAGATTTATTTTGTAGCAGAAATAATACACGCTGTATAAAGGATGTTTTGATGGAAAGGGGGCAGGGGGGGGGGGCAGTATTAACAGAATTAAAAAACATAAATCATAAATATATTTCAACTTTGATTAGGGTTTATTTTGATTTGTTTGACTCCGGAGAAAACTATAACAAGAGCTACAAGTGAGAAGTAGTTAAACTATGTTGACGTAGTTTAACCACTTTTCTTGTGTGTCGATTCAAGTTTAAAAGTAGTGGTTCAACAATCAGTCTACGTAGTTCAACTACTTCTCTTGCTACTCATTAAATGTGTTCCCTGTACTCCGATACGTGTGACGAAGGNTCGGTGGTAAATGTCTGTATAGAGAGTAGGTACAGGGTTAGTGGTAGGTGGTTACCCACAAAGGACGACTGCATAGAATTTACTCAGCTGATTTACATTAACGGTATTTTTTTCATTTTTTCTTTTTCAAATCATTCCGTATACAATCAAAGTTTTTATTTACAACAGATTTTTATATCTTAAGATCACATTCTTTATGGATAACCCTGTACATAAATGTTTACAAGCGGAATTATTCTGAAATGAAAGTTTGCATGTTAAAAGCAAGATGGTTTATCTAAATAATTTGCTTGCACGAATTTAGTGTTTATTTGTTTGTGAGTAATGATGTACATTAAATGAATGACTTTGTACTTTGAACTGTTTGCGTACATATACTTAAAGAAAATGCAATGTAATGTTCTCTAGTGAGGAATTATTTTAAGGTTGCCCCTTTACAGTTTCAATATTTGGTAACAGCTGTGAGATGGTCTGTTGGATAAAGAACAGGTGTAACATACGAAAAAACTTTCAGATAAACCTGCAAGATTTACCTGAAAAAAATGCGACTTCGGAAACGACCGAAAGAATTTTATTAAGTCTTTTTCCTTCAAATCATGGTTCCTTACAGCCTCGCACTGGTTTTTATCTTTGCCAGATCAATTAAAAGTTGAAATTCAACCTTTAAGGAGTTTGAGGTCGTCATTAAATTATTAATTCTTTGGGGTAACCCTGTAGTAGTTATGGAAGTGGGAATATTAGCTGTGAGATACAATTTTAGCTGTGCAGATGACTAGAAGTATTGGGTTTTATAGAAGTTGTAAGCTAAAGATAACTGTAAGATATGTTAGCTTTGAGATATAATAGCTGTAATGCATAGCAGCTGTAAATTTTAGTCGCTGTGATATATAGTTGCTGTAATATAAAGTAGCTGTGAGGTATAGTAGTTTATAATATATACTAATATAGTAGCTTTAATATTTAGTACTGTTATAATATATAGTAGCTGTTATATTTAGTGGCTGTGAGATATAGTAGCTGTTATGTATAGTAGCTGTAATATAAAGTAGCTGTTATAATATATAGTAGCTGCAGATATTTAATATCAGTGAGATATAGTAGCTGTGATATATAGTAGCTGTGATATATAGTAGCTGCAGATATATAGAAGCCTGTAATATATAGTAGCTGTGATATATAGTAGCTGTGATATATAGTAGCTGTGATATATAGTAGTGCTCTGTGATATATAGTAGCTGTGATATATATTAGCTGTGATATATAGTAGTTGTGAGATATAGTAGCTGTGATATATAGTAGCTGTAATATATAGTAGCTGTGATATATAGTAGCTGTGAGATATAGTAGCTGTGATATCGATTAGCTGTGATATATAGTAGTTGTGAGATATAGTAGCTGTGATATATAGTATCTGTGATATATAGTAGTGTTCTGTGATATATAGTAGCTGTGAGATATAGTAACTGTGATATATAGTAGCTGTGATACATAGTAGCTGTGATATATAGTAGCTGTGAGATATAGTNCAAGGTTTGGTTTGGCGGATGGCCGGAGTACGGAGTATTCAACGGAGATACAATCTGTCGGAGACGACCTTTGAAACAGGGTTACATTAGGGATATGGTTCACAGATATATATAGTAGCTGCAGATATATAGTAGCTGTGAGATATAGTAACTGCAGATCTAGTAGCTGCAGATATATAGTAGCTGTGAGATATAGTAGTTGAGATATATTACTTGAAGTCTGTAGTTCAAAGAGCACTATAGGTGAGAAGATGAGTCAAACCTAAAGCTTGGTCTATTTGGGTATATGTAATCTTTATAGAGAGGAGGAACTTAGGAAGGGGAGGGGGAGGGGGCTAGTACCCAGATGCACTTGATAATAAAGCAAACTTTGAACTGGCGGGGGAGGCCGAGGGAAAGGGTTATTTGGTTCTGGAAAAATGTTTTTATCCTCAGAAGTAAAATGGGGGACACTGGAAAAGTCTATTACATTAAAGTAATTTATATCAGTTTTATAAACCTCTTGTTTGGCTTGTTACTTTAGAAGTTTTGTCTGTTCTATACTGTTTATGGGTATGCCAGATTATTCGATATTTCGTCGACGCCTAATCCGAAACAAGTGTCTACCATAAGAGTTAAAAAAGATGTCTAGGCTAACTGTGAAACATCCCAAGATATCTATCAGAACTAAAGCCCTGGCCTTTGTTGGTAACCTGGCTTTATAGAAATAAACGTCTACGTGACATATACGCTGATATTTGATACACCGTTATGTCGGTCATCCAAGTATAAACAATACGTAACTCTCAACTTTGAACTTTTGTCAATTATCGATTCAAAGAATGAAATAAGCCAGCAGCTTCACAGAAAATAGAACACATAACACACCCCGGAAGTTGCAAGTCTAATATCGTGTATCATTGCATAGAAAGGTCGAGTGAACCAAGAAAAAAGGAGAGTTTACGACCTTATTGACAAAAATGTACCACGCTATAAAACGCATTTTCATCATATTTTGAAATTTTATTTCATCTTTATTTCGAACATGTCTGCAACTAAACAAAGGAGTCTTTGCCACAAACCAATGTCATAGAACTTTCATATTTCAAACTATGAATTCTGTTGGATAAAATAATCTAAGTTTGAAATATTATAAGGTTACATAGATAAAGGGATTAGAAAATTTTAGTTTGTGGCAATTCCTTTCTGCCGCGTATTTTTGGAACCAGTTTGAGCGGTATACTATATACTGCGTATGGGTCATGGCCGTTATTTAACAAATATGACATGAAAAAAAAAACATAAATACGCATTCCAATTTGTCAACTAGTTTTTCAAAATGTTTGACATTTAAAGCATATTGATACACAGGCCAATGTTTGGATAGTTTTATGATTGTGAAAAAAAAATTAAAAAGTCTTGAGTCATAATTTCAAGAATGACGACATTTGAGATTTGAAAACTGTATTGCGTTTTTCCGTCATTATGATATATTTAAGAATCAACATTTATTCTAACTACAGCTCGTAGGGAGAGAATATTGCACATAGGAGAAGAATGGATTCATCATATTGGTTCTAGAAATTACTTAAAATTATTAACTTAGAGGTTATTTATCAACTTTAAATATTTATTACCTACATAGTTACAGCGTTACCCACAAAGGATGAGACTTCAGAGATGATTTTACAGAATCTATACTGTCTGGTTACTTACGAATTCCTTTTTAGAGTTTCCGGTCGTCTGTTCAGTCTTATCCTTTGTGGGTCACCCTGTAGATGTAGCTAAACAAACTAATAACAAGCTAATTAAACGGAAACGGGAGATTTATTATGTTAGTAACTTTTTATCCATATAATTGAATGCAATGAACCAACAGTTTTATAGCTCATGGTTCTAGGTTGTTCACAGTTCATGAGATCTAAACAGAATTTTAATGAGACTAAGGTTCAATTAAAACAATAATTAGAACACGCTCTGAATCAGAGTGCAAAAGCTTATTACATATATCACAAGAAGTTTAACCCTTTTTGTTCACAAAATAGAAATAAGATATATGATCTTCATTTACGTAAAAACTATAATTGAGATTGAAATTTAGTTTTTCATCCAATACAATATACATACTAGTAAAGCAAGACTAATTGTTCGAATTGTGGCATATATCTTCTATTTTAAATGCTAGTAAATCAAAATAACCTAAGCAAGATCACCCAAATAAATATTTGGTTTAAGCGAAGAATGAGATTTCCATCAAATTGAATAAATTGAATCCAAAGGAATTGAGTCTTTGCCACAAACTTCTGAATTTAAAATCCCTATATCTTTGGAATTCAATGTCGCAAATCTTTGATATTTCAAACTTACATTATTTGATATTACAGAATTCATAGTTTGAAATATCTAAGGTCTACGACATTGGAATCCAAAGATATAGGGTTTAGAAAAGTAGAGTTTGTGGCAAAGACTCAATTCCTTTGTAATTTTAATTAGGAATTATTTTAGTTATTTTTTTCTACTTTGGAATAGATTTGTAATAGAAAGACATGACCTTTTATCTGGTTGATATTTAGTAAATGAATTTAAACAATGTCCTCGGCATCTCCCGGGTCCACGGGTCAACCTAGGGGGCAGGTAGATATATACATATATATTTTATATAATTTTTATATGTATTTACATATTTACATTATTGTAAATGGGGTGGATCAAAAAGTTTGGCAAGTAAAGTTTTTGCTCATCTTTTATAGAAATTATCAACAATGTAAACAGTTCTTCTTTGATTAAAAAAAAGTATACGATAATTATTAAATATTTCATTTTTAACTCTGAATCTGATTGTGTTGTATGTGAATAAATTATATATATTAAATATGTCAGGCTTATCTCTGGTTCTGATTGTGTTGTATGCGAATAAATGCTAAATATTATATATTTCAGGTTTAACTCTGGTTCTGATTGGGTTGTATGAGTATATGATAAATATTATATATTTCAGGTTTAACTATGGTTCTGATTGGGTTGTATGAGTATATGATAAATATTATATATTTCAGGCTTAACTCTGGTTCTGATTGAGTTGTATGAGTATATGATAAATATTATATATTGCAGGTTTAACTATGGTTCTGATTGGGTTGTATGAGTATATGATAAATATTATATATTTCAGGCTTAACTCTGGTTCTGATTGAGTTGTATGAGTATATGATAAATATTATATATTGCAGGTTTAACTCTGGTTCTGATTGTGTTGTATGAGTATATGATAAGTATTATATATTTCAGGTTTAACTATGGTTCTGATAGAGTTGTATGAGTATATGATAAATATTATATGTTTCAGGTTTAACTATGGTTCTGGTTGAGTTGTATAAGTATATGATAAATATTATATATTTCAGGTTTAACTATGGTTCTGATAGAGTTGTATGAGTATTTAATAAATATTATATATTTCAGGTTTAACTATGGTTCTGATTGAGTTGTATGAGTATATGATAAATATTATATATTTTAGGTTTAACTCTGGTTCTGATAGAGTTGTATGAGTATTTAATAAATATTATATATTTCAGGTTTAACTTTGGTTCTGATTGAGTTGTATGAGTATATGCTGGAGATCTTACTAAACCTCGTGAAGCTGCCAGCACTGTCTCTATATTCAACAGGAATTCTTCCAAAACATTTCATCAAATAAAACGAAAACAGAAAAATTACAAGATTTGGTTTATATTTGGTGTTTCTGCAGTTTAGAGCAAATTTTTGGGTTTATTGAGGGGGTTTTCACAAACTGTCTTAACAGAAACATTTGATAGAAATAATAATGATCTTATCCCATTTTCTTCTTAAACACTCTTTTAAGTATAGTTTATAGTTGATTTAGTTAGGAAAAACAAGCCAGGGCTTTTAAAATCTACAAACAAACTGATAAATTTCTAAATATGATTCTAACTGCAGAAACAAAACCAAAATAAGCGTGTACTTGTACACTTTTGTAATGGTTTATGCATTTTGTAATACACCTCTTCCCTTTATTTACATCAAAATAAGGTAGCAAATAAATCCCTAAATTTGTTTTAATTATATTTACAATGATGTATTGCTCATGGAACATTTTGGTCATTCCGCTCTCATTGCCAAAAAATGAATAAACTATTTTACCTTTTGAAAATATACAATCTTTAAGTAATACTTTAATTTAGATATTTCAGCAAAATGTAGTTTAATGTAGACAAAATTATTTATATATTGTATTAAAGTTTGAAGAATCTAGGATTTGCTAATTAATGACTATCTGTCTATATGTCTATCTGTATCTAAACATAACTTAAAGCTTTAGGAAATCAATTTCAAATCAAGCAAACACCTTAAATAGTAGACCTATTTATTGATGTATGAGAGATGAAAACTAATTACTGATTATATTACTAATTGAAATTTGAAGGTTCTTTTTTTGAATTCACAACCATTAAATACATTTGAAAATAACTTTGTATAAATACTCTCAAGATTAGTAAATACATAGTTTGATGATTTTATTCTGATTTGAGAGTTTGCTGAATAAGTGCAGAGCAGAATGGGTCAGAATATATTCCTCATATTTGTTCTCACAGTTCTTACAGGTGGATGCTAGTTATAGCATACTTAATTTATCATTAAATTAATTATTGAAGCTTTCTCATATTTTAAGATATTTTAAAATCGTGAATTTCAAATGTATAAATTGTCTTGTTTCAAGGTAAATAATTTAATAAATAACTAATCCATTTATTTAATCTTCCAGAGTCTAAAACTAAAGAATGCGCGAATTTTAAGTTCGAGGTTAAAAGTTCTGTAAAATAATGAATAGCTATTTAAATATTAAACTTTCTCAATTTTTAATTTGAATTTCTCGGGAAAATCTGAACCAATCAGAGAAAAGGATTTACGGAGAATATTACATAACCATCGCTAATCAGCTGTTCTTACGTAACTGAAAACAAAACATACAACCGTTTTTTGGGTTTACATCCAGAAATTAATTTATCTAAAACGTGAAATTTCTTTAACAAGGTTTTCATTTTTTAATATATCGTAAAGTTGAATGCCGCTTCCTCAGCTGCAGCTGAATGATGATTGAATAATAGACAAATAGGGAAAATGCGGGATTTCTAGATAATTTAAACCTGTGTTTAAATTTTAACTCGTCGATTTCGGCGAGTTAAATATTTAACCACAGGGTTAAATATTTAACCTCACGGTTAAAGTTCAGGTTTAAATTAAGTCAGAAGTGGCATTTAACCATGAACTTAAAATTTAAGTCAAAACTTTTCGTTCTTTAGTTTTGGACTCTGGTTTCCATTGTATCCCCAGTGGAGGTCATCATGGTCATGATGGTGGTCATCAACATGGAACTCATGATAATGAAAATCCAGGAGAAGGAAATCAAATAGATCTTTCTGGAATATTTAATGAGCTAGGAATAAAGGTTTGTTCATATTCTAAGGAGGGAAAATAAATTTTAAAATTGAATATCAAGAAGTTGAGTCTTTGCCACAAAGTCAAAATTTATAGTTTCTATATCTTTGAAACCTTCCCTTTTTTCTAACCATTCTCTCCCTCCCCTTACATTATGCCTCCTCCCCCTCTCTCCGATCCTTTCTCTCACTCAATCTCTTTATATTCGACCCTACTCCTCTCTCCGAACCCTTCTCTCCCTTCCTTTATATCCCTTCTCTCCCTTCCTTTATATCCCTTCTCTCCCTTCCTTTATTTCCCTTCTCTCCCTTCCTTTATATCCCTTCTCTCCCTTCCTTTATATCCCTTCTCTCCCTTCCTCTTCCTCTCCCCTCCTTTATATCCGACCCTTCCTCTCTCCAAACCCTTCTCTCCCTTCCTTTATATCTGACCCTTCCTCTCTCCGAACCCTTCTCTCCCTTCCTTTATATCCGACCCTTCCTCTCTCCGAACCCTTCTCTCCCTTCCTTTATTTTCAACCCCTTCCTCTCTCCGAACCCTTCTCTCCCTTCTTTTATATCCGACCTTTCCTTTTCTCTCCAAACCCTTCTCTCCCTTCCTTTATATCCGACCTTTCCTTTTCTCTCCTAACCCTTCTCTCCCTTCCTTTATATTCGACCCCTTCCTCTCTCCGAACCCTTCTCTCCCTTCCTTTATATTCGACCCCTTCCTCTTTCCGAACCCTTCTCTCCCTTCCTTTATATTCGACCCTTCCTCTCTCCGAACCCTTCTCTCTCTCCCTTTACATCCTATCCCTCCTTCTCTTCTTACCATTCTCCCTCCCAAACCCTACGATCCTCTGAGTCATATGCTTTAAACTGATGGGAATAAATAAATAAAGTTTTGTTGATGTATTTGCCACGATCTCAGTTTTCAAGTTTCAACCATTCTATACTTAAATAGATTATATACTTTTATATTCTACAATCTACATATATGAATGAATATGTATATGTCACTGCAAACAATATGAGTCGTTATAAGTTAAATTCTTTTTTCCAAAAATGGTAACTCTTATTGCTCAGTATGCAAGTTCGAAAACTACGCACAATAATGTACAGGGTGTCTAATAGACAAAGGAATTTAGTTACGACTTCTATATCGTCTTTGTTCTGCGCGGTTTTATTATTTAAACAATTAACATGAAATTTGAAAATGTGGTTTACCTTTTTTGTACCTTCAAAATTGACGGAGATATTGAGAGATTTGTTCGGATTCCTATTTATTTCATAAAAACATTTTTTTTCAAATATTTGATATCTTTCTTAATATGAAAGATACTTTCCCTTGCCTGTCCTAGCTGCGGCGCTAAGTCCAGACATTTTCTAACCCTTACCTAGAACACTGGTCAAAGATAAATAGTTATCAAATGTCTTCTTCAGCATAACTTTTAAGCTTTCACATTTTAACTTGGGAAGGTATATACCTAGGTAAGGTTGGTAGATCGCATATACATAAAACTAGTAAATTATAGATGTTAGATATGCACGCGTTACTTTATGTGATTGACACTGAAGAATTGTTAAAATTTTGTATAATTGTATTTGTGTAGTTAATGTTTAATCTGGTGGCGTTAAATGCGTTGTTCAACACAATCTAAAATCACCTCTGTAAACTGTAAACTGTAAACTGTAAACTGTAAACTGTAAACTGTAAACTGTAAACTGTAAACTGTAAACTGTAAACTGTAAACTGTAAACTGTATACTGTAAACTGTAAACTGTAAACTGTAAACTGTATACTGTAAACTGTAAACTGTAAACTGTAAACTGTAAACTGCAAACTGTAAACTGTTGTATACTATATACCTAATATACGGATATCATTCACAGGGAACATATGCATTTTTCTCCTTACACTTGATTAAACATTTTCCAGTTTTATCCTGTAGTTAAGGGACACTGTATTTGTTTGAGCTTGCAGATTAAGTTCAAAACTCGATATATACCCTTACTCTTGATCTTAAGTTCTTGGTTCCGATTAAGTATTAAACCTCTATAAGTTTAGGTTCTGGGAAAAGATCAGGAAAGTGCAGATGAAAAATCTCCAGTTCAGGATCACAGTCAGATCAATTTTAAAGTAAGTTCATTACAAAATAATTAATATGTACTGAAAGCTTAATAATTATTTATTCAATGTTAAAGATAGATCAATATCAAATAAGCTTTGTATTCTATGACTAGCTTTTCAGGTAATGATGCTGATTTTTTTTCATTCATCATAAAACTAAAATAGTTAGCAGATTTTCTGTTTTAATTGTGGATTTTTAAAGTTTAAGCGTTTATTGGATGCTAACAAACAAACAGACAAGCCAAAGATACGCTTGATTAATCAGTAATCAGTTAAAAACATCATATCAACAGTACCCAAATTATCATTTAAAATTTAACTAATTATCATACCTGACATAAGACAAAGCCGTATAAATTTTTTGCATTCAGAAATGAAATCGGTCTTATGGAGTCCCATAAAGTCTTTGTCTTTTTTCAGACTTTTTTACCATATTTAAATAGTCTATATTTGTTAATAAAGGAGATATATGACAATAATATACATAAAAAAACATGTATTTTAATATTTTTAAATAAGTGTGTTTATGCCCCCCCCCCCGTTCACCCTCCCACCCTCGACCGAATATATGTACAGACAGACTACAAATTGAATATGAATTCGCTGTTAAAGATTGCACTCGTGATACTCTTAAAACACTCATCAAACTCAGTTTGTAACACATATACAATCAACCTCACAGGAGATACACGGATACACGGATACAGGGTACAGCATCAAATATATACAGAATTCAGGTTTTATGAATAAAGGATACAAACTGAGATTCAGATACAATAATAAAACAACAATGAAAAAGAAAAAAAGGCATTCATAATCATACACCAAAGCTTCTAAGATTTCAGTATAATTTTGTGTTTACGTTCTTTAAACGTATAAACTGTGTACATAAAAGTTATGTGAAGACTGTACACTGTACAGTGAACACGTGACACATGTACAATTAGTGAGTACTGTACACCTACAAATATATATAAGTAAGTATGGATAAATTCCTGAAAGACATGTAAGAGAAAACTGCAAACATGTTAAACCATCTTAAGGATGAGTGAGTACACTATACAGTGTATACTTACATACATATATAGCTCTCTGAATCATTTAGCGGATTATAATTCTACTGCACGATTTACAAATCGCCAGCTTCATAATCCATCACTTCTGTTTAAAAGGAGTTAGCAAGAAAGATTGACACCAGCAACCTGAAAATATGTATGTACTGTACTGCACTGTTTACATTTTAATCAAGGAAAACTATAAAAGGATAAGTTTTGCGAAGCAAAACTATTCTTATTAGAATATAAAGAGTTACAACAGACACATAAGCTGTTCTACTGTAAACTGCTTATTTTTTCAACGTTTACGATCTATTTTTCTGTGTTTTACAACTGCATTTGTCAACAAAATACGCATTTTATTTATGCTACACTTTATACTTCATACTTCTACTCTGTAAGCTTAAACTGCTAAGTTAAAGTACACAGTGCAGGCCATGAAATATTATTTTCAGGAAGTTGTCAAAAATTATAAGAGAAGAGAATGGGTGGGGGGAACGAAAAAGAGAGGAAGAAGAGACCGGGGAAGGTGGTTACTTCCAAATAAATAACGATGAAAAAAAATTGTAAAAGTTCAAAAAGTTTTATCTGATAGAAAAGTAGAAATCGTCCTGTTGTTACCGACCAAAACTCAATGAAATGGACTAAGTTTTCGATTTTTTTCGTTTCGTTTTGGTGTATAATATAAAAACATTATAAATATGTTTTAAGTTTAAAAAATCAAATTAGTTGAGTAATGTTTGACTCTCCTGAACCGAACAGAATATCCTGGATTTACCATAACATTGTGTCCTCGTTAAAGCTTAAATTTGAACCTCCATACCTTTTTTATTTGAATCGTCTGCTCCATACCTTTTCTATTACTTTTACCTTGCACCTCAATATAATCTTTAGTAATTCAAGAATTCCATCAACAATTGAGAGTTTTCACCCTTTATTATTGAACTTAAGTTTCAAACTCAAATTTTCTAATCCCAAAATCTTTGCTGCCTGATGGTGTGGACCTTTAATATTTCAAACTTAGACTATGTGATCTTACATAATTCATAGTTTGAAATATCTAAGCTATACGACAATGAGTTGCAAAATATAGGGATTAGAAAATCAGAGCTTGTGACAAATATTCAATTCCTTTGTTTAGCTAGTCTGAACTATACTAACCCAAAAGTCACTTTTCTCGCAATATCGGGACCGTGTTTCCTAAATCTTTGTATACACCTCATTCATAATCAGTATCAGTAGCCCAATTGGTTTAGTCGTTTTTCTTTTGGATACAAACTAACCAATGTAGAATCCAAATAAAAATTGCATTTATAAAATGTTTTAGGCGGTGATATCGGAGATATTACACCCCAGCACGTTTTCTCCTCCCGTCTCTACAACAACAAAACCTATCTCATCAACACAGAAACTTCCAATCAAATCTCACAGGTAAACAGATTGTCTAAACATTTTGAGTGATCAAAATATATAAATCTTGCTGAAATAGATATAAAGTTTAACTAATGGAACATTGGCACAGTTAGCTGAGAAACATTCATTCAACATTCTTTATCTACTTTTTCCTCATCATCCCTCTTTTACTCTTCTACTCATCCCTCCTTCCTTTTATATACTCATCCTTCCTTCCACCTTTTTACTCATCCCTCCTTCCTCTTCTATACTCATCCCTCCTTCCTCTTTCCTCCTCTATACTCATCCCTACTTCCTCCTCTATACTCACCTATCCTTCCTCCTCTATACTCATCCCTCCTTCCTCCTCTATACTCATCCCTCCTTCCTCCTCTATACTCATCCCTCCTTCCTCCTCTATGCTCATCTATCGTTTCTCCTCAATACTCATTTATCGTTCCTCCTCTATGCTCATCTATCGTTTCTCCTCAATACTCATTTATCGTTCCTCCTCTATACTAATCCCTCCTATCTATCCCCCTCCCTCCTATCGATCCCCCCTCCCAACCCCCTAAACTCAATACTCCCCTCCATGTACCATGTACTATTCTTGTATCCTTGTATCCCAAAACACTCAACTTCATATCTTTTATTTCCGAATTTAAAGTTCTATCCCAATACTACGAATTACGTAGATAGACCAGCCTTCAACAAAGCCTTGAAATATTTTCTCACCAGAAAAAAACAAACAATTTACCTATCACACTCACAAGTTTCACATGAGCTTCGGGTAAAAATACAATTGAAAGTGTAGAGATTGTGAAATAAATGTTTTGTTGGTTTTTTTTTGATGGATCATAATTTAATCTGATCAAACTTACTTTCACGAATTGTCATAACCTTTTTAAAAAAATATTTAAACAATGAGAGTTATTTTCAAATTTTTTTTTTTTAAATTACAAACTCTGATTTTTAGCAGATTTAACTAGTTAGAAATTATATGCTGACAGATTCTACAAGTCAGAAACTATATACTAGCAGATTAAACTAGTAAGGAACTAAATGATAACAGATTTAACTAGTTAGGAACTATATACTAGCAGATTAAACTAGTAAGGAACTATATGCTGACAGATTCTAGTAGTCAGGAACTATAAATTAGCAGATTAAACTCGTAAGGAACTATATGATAGCATATTCAACTAGTTAGGAACTACTTACTAGCAGATACAAATAGTAAGGAACCATGTATACTAGAAGATACAACTAGTTAGGAACTGTTTACTAGAAGATACAAAAAATAAGAAACTGCATACTAGCAGATTAAATTAGTTAGGAGCTGTATACTAGCAGATTCAATTATTTAGGAGCTGTATACTAGCAGATTCAATTAGTTAGGAGCTGTATACTAGCAGTTTCAACTAGTTAGGAACTATATACTAGCAGATACAAGTAGTTAGGAACCTTATACTAGCAAATACAACTGGTAAGGAAATGTATGATAGCAGATTCAACTAATTAGGAATTATATACTAGCAGATTTAACTATTGATAGGAACTATATACTAGCAGATTTAACTATTTAAGAAATATATATTAGCAGATTTAACTGGCTAAGAACTATATATTAGCAGATTCAACTAGTTAGGAACTATATACTAGCAGATACAATTAGTTAGGAACTGTATACTAGAAGAAACAACTAGTTAGGAACTATATACTAACAAATACAAATAGTTAAGAACTATATACTAGCAGATACAACTAGCTAAGAACTATATACTAACAGATCCAACTAGTTAAGAACTATATACTAGCAGATCCAACTAGTTAAGAACTGTATACTAGAAGATACAACTAGTTAAGAACTATATACTAGCAGATACAACTAGTTAAGAACTATATACTAACAGATCCAACTAGTTAAGAACTATATACTAACAGATACAACTAGTTAAGAACTATGTACTAACAGATACAACTAGTTAGGAACTATATACTAACAGATACAAATAGTTAAGAACTATATACTAGCAGATACAACTAGTTAAGAACTATATACTAGCAGATATAACTAGTAAAGAATATATGCTAGCAGATACAACTAGTTAAGAACTATATATTAGCAGATTCAAATAGTTAGGAACTATATACTAGCAGATACAACTAGTTAAGACCTATATACTAGCAGATCCAACTAGTTAAGAACTATATACTAGCAGATACAACTAGTTAAGAACTATATACTAGCAGATACAACTAGTTATAGATCCAACTTGTTATTTGTTTCAGCTTTCAATATTCAGTGGATAAAAAGTTGATCCTTTGAACTTACTTCATCTTAACGTTTCATTTTCTTTTAACGAGCCAAATCATATATATATACAATATTTTATAATTAAAAGTACGTTGTATTTTGTACACTTTACAGTGCACAGTCCTAAATTACAGTTTCATATTTATTAACCCCCGCCCCCTCCATAAAAATGGAACCCTCCCGCTCTTTTTAAAAAAAATCTCAGACTGTTTTTCTGTTCCTATAAAATTGTGTAAATGCAGTGTATACCCTAGACTTTTGGTTAATTTTGAGTTCTGAAGCTAAACTAACACCGCTCATCATATGTTGGGTTTAAACTACACACTGCTCTTTTTCTTGATATGACGACTCAAAAAAATTTGTATTCTCTTGGTCAATACAATTTGCTTGATTAAACAAGGTTTTGGTGTTATCTGATACTTAGCACTACTGCATACTTACAGTAAATAAAAAAATGCTGATGCATCTACCTATACTTTGCACAGAGTTACTTACAAGAGATAAACTTTAAACATGTTTTAAAAATAAATATTTGAAGGTTATATCCTATCTTTTGTTTGAAAAATCCAAACGAGCAAATGTGAATTGTATTAGTGTTTTGCAGAGGAGACGTACCTCTACTATATTATGATAGAACTGCTACAGCATGTATTTAATGATATTATGAATAGGATTAATAATAAAATGTTTTGCAGAGGAGACATACCTCTACTATATTATGATAGAACTGCTACAGCATGTATTTAATGATATTATGAATAGGATTAATAATAAAATGTTTTGCAGAGGAGACATACCTCTACTATATTATGATAGAACTGCTACAGTATATATTTAATGATATTAAGAATAGGATTAATAATAAAATGTTTTGCAGAGGAGATATACCTCTACTATATTATGATAGAACTGCTACAGCATGTATTTAATGATATTAAGAATAGGATTAATAATAAAATGTTTTGCAGAGGAGATATACCTCTACTATATTATGATAGAACTGCTACAGCATATATTTAATGATATTATGAATAGGATTAAAAATAAAATGTTTTGAAGAAGGTAGTAGAGTGTAGAGTATAGCCTAAAAATATGATAATTTAATAACAGTTTTGAGACATTAACAACGCCTTAAATACTTTTATAAAAAAAGTTCGATTGTTAGGTTTATCCAATTTTATGACAAATTATTTTTCAATGACATGATTTCCATCTAGTTTTTTTTGTTGGATTAGTTCTATCAAGTAAGCTAAATTACATAAAATACATATCTATAAGGACCTTCTATTATTTTTTTCTCTGTGTTTTTTATTATTTTTTCCTCACAATTTTATACTCTATAGTTGATGAGTAAAAGATGAGACTTTACTTTATTGCTTAATGCTTACCCCATGCACACATTTTAGTTTATAACTGCAGTCTGTGGTGGTTGTCTAGTTCCACTTCTGTACCATATAATGTTTATTGTACAAGCCGCACACTAGGTTAAAAATACAGATTTTCAACTTGAAACTAAGTACAGAGCGTAACCTAGATGGTACCCAGCCTAGGTAACCAAGCAATAAAATGAATTTATCACAAGGGCGCTAAGTTTAGATATTTTGAGTAGAACTGCAATAATAAACAGAGTGTCACAAAACAATAAACACCATGTTTGTCTAATACAGGGGTTTCCAAAATTGTGTTCCCCTTGTTTGTACAGAATGTTCCAAAAAATAATGAAATAAAGTGACAACATAAAAGAATAGAAGAAAACAGATGCTTAAAGGGAGTGACCGTCTATGCAAGGTAGTTGAACTGAGTATACAGTGTTGTGGAAAACTTCTTTCGGATTCATTTGAGACATATTAAACTTTTTAAAGATCTGTAAATCCTGAGTTTGAGTGCAAATTCGACATTCAAAACTCCTACTTTGGGGGTGGATACGTTTTCAGAATTAGTTTCTTTTTAATTATTAAATAACGACAACGAAAAATAAAATAAAAATTATACAGTAATCTAATTTGATGGCTAGGAACATATTTCTCAAAAGAAATTTGTCAAAAAATCAATGCTAAAATCGATTATTTCGTTTTTATTATTATATTGAATTTCTTATCTTCTTTGAATTTATTCGTAGATTTCTTCAAATTCTTCAAATGTCGTCTTTTCAATAATAGTTCTAGAAAATCTGCGAAAATCTTTGTGAATAATGAGAAACCGGAATAATGTGAAAATAGAAACTAATAATTGAACAAGATTACTTATTTTCGATGATAAGTATCTCAACATGTTCCTATACATGACGTCTGTAGTTTATTGTAGAACTTTTTTTTACATTTTATGTCGTCGTTATTTTATAATTTAAAAAAACTAATTCTGATAACGTATCCACCACACCCCCAAAGTAGGAGTTTTGAACATTATCTCAGACAGAAATAATAAAAAAATGCAAAGAAGTAAACGAAAAATGAGAGAAAGAAGGAAATCGGTCTAAAATTGGTGTTGAGCAAAGATAATATATATATAGATATGCAGGCAGGTAGAAACCTCCTTCCTAAATTGCTTGTAGCAGACAACTAATTTTTGAAACTCAGAGAAAAGGTGCAAGGAGAGACATCTATAGCAAATTGATTACTTTCTATATCCCCTTCTCCCCTTGCTGCCTTCTGTAGGAAATACGCATTTGTGTTATAAAAACATACAGTAAGCGTATTGCATCCTGTTTAGTTCAAGTGTTGCTATCTGGACCTGTTTGACCAATAAAATTAAATTTCAAGGTAACACAAACATACAGTACGCGTTTTATTTATGTTATGATCAGATCAGTTGTAATTTGTCCTAGATTCGATGTACTTTTATAGTAATAATTTTTATTTAAATTGCGTTAATATACATATGCCATTCAGTACAACTTGCACATTTAAACTTTGTCTAGTCAAATTCCTACCTCAGTTTTATTTGCATTGATTAATTTGTTTCATTAAGTACAATATGCAGTATACATTGTTGATACTATAGTACGCATTTAGTGTTATCACGCATAAACAAAGTGATAAATTAGCAACAATCCAGAGGATAAAATGCCATGCGTACGACAGAGATGGTGCTGTTTGCACCTTTTCTCAAGACCTCTAAATTTATACCTGCCTGCATATCTATATATATATTATCTTTGGTCTTGAGTCATTAATGTTGACCCTGCAGTGTGCCTCTGTATTACATGTTTATAATTGCTTTCTAATATTTGTGCCCCCCCCCCCTTGAAAACTTCCTAGCTAATTTTGTTGCAAGATATTAATAGATTCAGATGAAAATAAAACACGACTAAAAAAGTCGACACTCTTTTTACTTTTTTATTGGTATCCAAAATTGTGCATCGAAAAATTAAAAAAGTAGCTTCGCAGACGTAGTTCAATCCCTTCTATTCTCATGGGTTCAATCGTTGCTTGATCCGAATCAGTATTTAACGGTCTAGTGTAATCGTACTGCACAGTGCACACACATTTACCACCCTGAGTCTAGTGAACCCAGCATCTACGCTGTTCAACCATTCATAAAATCTGGTTCAGTTTAAATATAAGTAAATTTATATTAATTATAATATTTAGGGAGGGATGGTTTGAGTCTCCTGTAGCTCTGGTTTTAAACAATCAAGTTCTGGAACCTGTATATGATCAGGTAATCAATACTCTAGTTCTGAAACCTGTTTATGATCAGGTAATCAATATTCTAGTTCTGGAACCTGTTTATGGTCAGGTAATCAATATTATAGTTCTGGAACCTGTAAAAGATCAGGTATTGGTTGGTTGGTTGAATTAACATGGTTTGGTTGGTTGAATTAATGTTAAAGGTTAAATTCAAATGATTTAGTTGGATGCATTAACATAGTTTGGTGGGTTGAATTTATGGGTTGGTTGGTTGAATACAAATAGTTTGGTTGGTTGAATTTCTGGTTTGGTTGGTTGAATTAAATTGGTTTGGTTGGTTGAATTTGGATAGTTTGGTTGGTTGAATTTTAGTCGTTTGGTCGGTTGATTTTAAGTGGTTTGGTTGATTGAATTTAAGTGGTTAGATGGTTGAATTTAAGTGGTTTGGTTGGTTGAATTTAGATAGTTTGGTTGGTTGAATTTTAGTGGTTTGGTTGGTTGAATTTAAGTGGTTTGGTTGGTTGAATTTGGATAGTTTGGTTGGATGGGCGAGGAATGAGAATGAGCATCTATGAATGTAAGATGTTTTTGTATATTTAATATATTTGACATGTAAACTGTAAAAAGTTGAAGGAATGTTGTGAACAATAAAATAACAAATCAATCAATGTCCAGCTACTAATAGTTTCTTTGACATCTCCCTCCTTCCATCTATTCATTCATCCATTCATTCATTCACCTATTCACCTATCCATAAAAATTTAAACCCTCTTCCTTTTAAAGGAAAAGTCAAGATATAAATTATAAATGTTTTTATTATATCATAAAGGGTTAGCCACAAAAGCCGTGATGAGCATTTAATGACAACCAAATTTTTTTAAATTCAAATAGACAATGGTTTAACTTTATAAACTGTAACTGATAAGGACATTCAACGACATATGCCATTATTTTGCAAAGAAAGAAGCATGTACAAAACTGCATGAAACCGGAAACATAATAAAACATTTTAGGAAAATTCAGAAGTGTCTCTGAGGTCTTTTTTTGTGTGATTAACCCTGTTTCTGCCAGAAATACTTCACCCGTACACTTAAACCACCTTTCTTAGTTGTATGCAGGGTCACCCACAAAGGATAAGATTTCAGAGACGACTGTTCGGATTTTTAAAAGTCGGCATTTTCGTAATTCATGGTTCTCCGCAGCGTTTCACTTTCAAATCGTTTAAATTTCCACTCAAAGACAATTTTCAGGACACAACAGCAATATAGACCTTCGAGCGGTTTAAAGAGTATTCAGATCGTCATTAAAGTCTCATCCTTTTTGGATAACCATGCATCTACAATTTGTATTTGATGAATGTTAATTCAATTCATCTTGTATGTACTGTATAATATGTACCGTGTAATGTACCGTTTATGCAAACTTGTATGTACTGTATAATATGTACCGTGTAATGTATTGTTTATGCAAACTTGTATGTACTGTATAATATGTAACGTGTAATGTACTGTTTATGCAAACTTGTATGTACTTTATAATATGTAATTGTACTGTTTATGCAAACTTGTATGTACTGTATGATATGTTACGTGTAATGTACTGTTTATGCAAACTTGTATGTACTGTATAATATGTAACGTGTAATGTACTGTTTATGCAAACTTGTATGTACTGTATAATATGTTTCGTGTAATGTACTGTTTATGCAAACTTGTGTGTATTATATAATATGTAATTGTACTGTTTATGCAAACTTGTATGTACTGTATAATATGTAACGTGTAATGTACTGTTTATGCAAACTTGTATGAATATAATTATTTAATGTCTATGCACCATTTAAATATGTAGACTCTATCAGACGGTACTGGTTTATATTTGTACTTGTCTGACTTTTGTACTGGTCCGACGTTTGTACTGATTCATGACAGTGCATTTTGGATCATGATTGTACTTTCTTAGGAGATATCTTCAAGTACACCGAGAACAGTTTACTTAACTGAGACTCCATACTTCAAGAGTTCACAAAGTACAACACAGTTTAAACCTCTAACAGACACATTTCAAAGGTTGGTTTATAATAAAACTTAAAGAGAGAATTCGATATTTTATTTGAAGTTTAATTTTGTTTTTATTTCAAATCCCATGTGTATGAGCTAAATGAACCATCATAAACGAATCTAAAAATTGTTTGTGTGTTTATGCTCGTCCGCTTCATCAGGGAAATCTTGGTTTTCTCTTATCTTTTTTAGAAATATTATTTGGAAATAAAATCTTCCAGTTTAGATGAACCCATCATCAACTATTCAATGTAACTGGAAATTTAAATAAAATAATAATAAACTGAGCTAAAAATGTGTTTTCCCAAGTGACAATTGCCCAAGTACCAACTTCCCAAATGTGAAATTTCTCAAATGGCAAAATCCCTAAAGTTAGGTTAGGCCTTCTGTGGCGCCATAGGCTGCAATTGGAGGGCCAAGCACTGTTTCTAGGATGGGCTGAGGGCCGAGCGCTGCGGTTAGAACAGGCTAGGAACCGTACGTCAAGTCTAAGCCAGACTTGGGAAATTGCCGCTTTGGAAATTCCACAGTCTGGAAGTTGCCACTTGGGAGGTTGCCAATTGGGATAAAACCTTTGGGAAAGTACCTAACATCCCTCAAAATTGCATGAGATCCTTGCTGTGTAAGAATGTAATGTTTTATTTCTTGAAATATCATGATCTTGTAGACACTCTGTTCTCCAGTAGTACTGGTAAAATACCTTGCCTCACGAGACATGACGAATTAAAGAATTGATTTGAATTGATCGGATTTGTATTTGAATACCATGTCACGTCTGGTTGGATGATAATAGTTCTGTGTATGAGTAAATGTGATGGATAATCTCAAAGACTAAACTTTTCAAGAAATAAATTGCGATTAGCTGCAGAGCTGGCCCCCTGCAGTCTATCCTAGCTGCGGAGCTCGACATAGAAATTGTTTTAACCTAAACATACGAAAAAATATTTTACTAGATTCATCATATGGCTTTCCTTAAGACTTTTCAGACAATTGAAATCTTTCAACGTGGTTTTTNTCTTAATTGAGTCCAATTAGTAAACATGCTCAGACTTGCTTGGTTTAAAGATATTAGCTTATTTCTACATTTTCGAAGAAGGTTAAGTTGGGCGTCTAGTAAAATAAGATCTTTGACTTAGATTAGTCTAACATTTATATGCTCCATCATCTAGATCTTCAACCAACATTCAGAATTCTTCATTAGATAGATAGATAGATAGAGAAATATGTGTATAGGTGTCCCAAATGAAATGCTCTTCTTGGGCGCTAATCGTGGTTATATCTATATATAAATTTGGCTTGTCTGTCTGTTTGTCTTGGTGTCTGTCTGTCTGTTTGTATCCAATAAACGTCAAAACGGCTGAACCGATCGGGCCCAAATTTTTTGTGGGACCTCACGTGACCACAGGGAAGGTTTATGAATGATCAAAATTTCAAATATTTGTCTCCATCAAAATTCGATCGTCATTAAATTTTTGAAAATTTTGAAAATCCGCGAAATTTTTTTGTGAAAATCCGCGAATTATTTTTGTTTTGTTTTACGATGTAGATAAAGAGAACATGTTCACAATTAATTTAGAAGATGGGCGCGAAGCGCCCTCTAAGGCTAGTTTTCAAAATAATGCCCAAGCATAAAAGCTAAAGGTAACATTTCCCAGTTAATAAAAAAACTTGTTTTCAAGGAGGTCTGCCGATATTGATTTGATGACTGGAAACCTAGAAAATCTATTAACAAACAAGAAGTTAATGCCTGTTGTAAACACAAGGTATTTTTCTTAAAAAATGCTTATACTGTTTGTCTGTATATATCAGTCGTCAGCTTTCACTAAATTTAGTGTATTTTTTATCTGCTAAACTGCTCTAAAAATGACTAATTCTGTATCGAGATGGGCGAATTACCGTGTTGCTAACAGAAGAGGAAGATCCCATAAAGTAGGAATTGGTTCAACAAGAGTGAGAAACAAGGAAAACCAGGTATTCTAGATATTCATTATTATAATAAAGGAAATGCATTTATCCAAGACAATTCATTAGATCTAGGCTTTACTCTAACCAAGATGTGCACAACCTCACGCAAATATCAAGCAGTATTTTTCCAATTACTCCTTTTATACTAAGCTTGAAAGAAGCGCGTTACACAACTTGCAATTTTAAAATGTATATATCTAGGGCTACATAAAGTATAATTGTGAGTTGGTGAGGTAAAACCAATTAGGGCAAGGCGTTGCGTTTAATGAATAATTTTCAAAGTTGTCTAGATCTTAGTGGATTAAAGACAGATTTATCTGCAAGCCTGTAGGCTCTAGCTTTCTTTTTGGTAGAATTTTAAATAAAATCTCAAAAATATTTTATAAAGGTAAAATTTTGGGGCCAATCTGATTACCATAGTCGTTTAGGGATTCACAATCGGATTACCATAGTCGTTTAGGGATTCACAATCGGATTACCATAGCCGTTTAGGGATTCACAATCGGATTACCATAGTCGTTTAGGGATTCACAATCTGATTACCATAGTCGTTTAGGGATTCACAATCGGATTACCATAGTCGTTTAGGGATTCACAATCGGATTACCATAGCCGTTTAGGGATTCACAATCGGATTACCATAGCCGTTTAGGGATTCACAATCGGATTACCATAGTCGTTTAGGGATTCACAATCTGATTACCATAGTCGTTTAGGGATTCACAATCGGATTACCTTAGTCGTTTAGGGATTCACAATCTGATTACCATAGTCGTTTAGGGATTCACAATCGGATTACCATAGTCGTTTAGGGATTCACAATCGGATTACCATAGTCGTTTAGGGATTCACAAAAATCTGGTGAAGGAAAACTTATTGACGATTTACAATTTACAGGTGCTAAAGGATGGACGACGATTTGGGGAAACACTGTCTTCTTCTCCTAGAGTCTCAAATCTACAGAAGTCCTCAAGAAGATCTAAGTCATCTAAGGTTAGCTAATATTAAAAGAAATTGAGTCTTTCCAACAAACTCTGAATTACTAATCTCTATATCTTGGCAACCCAATGTCGTAGAGCTTTGATATTTCAAAATATGAATTCTGTTAGATCAAAATGTGTAAGTTTGAAATATTATGTTGTCCAAATATAGGAATTAGCGAATTTGAGTTTGTGGCAAAGATCTCAGTTCCTTTAGAACACAAATAATACCCATGTTGAAGCTCGAAAAGTCAACATTATAATGTGGGGTGGGGGGGGGGGGGGCANCATCCTTCAACCTCCTTCAATAAATCATCAAAATATGTTCTCCTCCAAATCACTCCTCCTCTCGTCCCCCGTTCAAAATTCCCCCTCCCCCCTCCTTCTTCCCCCCATTTCAGATCATCATGATCCAAGCCATGATGTTCCTAGTCGGAGTAAAACTAGACCTAGAGCTGGTCCGACTCATCAGATCAGAACTAGACCCGGAGCCCAGGACCTACATCAACAGCATGAGATGGATCAGGCAAATGTTCAAATAGTTTTAAAAAGCAAGTTTGAAATTTAAAAATGTTAAAACTGCTATAAAGATCTGTATAGACCTTTATTATTCCTTAATCTGTTTCTTTGAAATAAATAACATTCTATCTTTTTTAAAATTTCACAACCTTGGCTTAAAAGCAACTTGGGGATTTCCACAGTGTAGGAAAAGAAAAAAAGGAGTCATTTAAGTTAAATAAAGCACTGAATTATAAACCATTTAAAAATATATAGGATACAGAGCAAAGTGAATCATTTAAACTACTTTTTATTTGAAGAGCAACTAAATATTTTATTCCTATTACAATTACTAGCAGAAAACAATCAGGAAAGTTATCTAAATTTGAAATATTTGTTCTCCAGGAAAAATGGCTTGCAATTCCAGGCATGAAAAGGTAATAAAAGTATTTAAAAGAAATATCTCTATCTCAAGAAGGTTGAACAAGTTTCCTTGGTTTTCCAAAAGACTGAAACATGATTTTGGTGTATCATACGTGCTACTATAACTAGGTCAGAAACGATTTAAATATAGTTTTTAAGATTTCTGATGTTTAAGTAAAAAGTTAGCTTTTGGCATATATACGAGTTTCTTCATACGTACTTCTTATATAATCGTCTTGTCTGCTTAAACCATATCATATCATCGGGTAAATATCCGGTGCTAAAATATCTTAATAGAAAGATATTTCTTCATTTTTCTGTCTAGAATCACACCAACAACTGATCTAGAAGATTCTAGAACCACACCAACAACTGGTCTAGAAGATTCTAGAACCACACCAACAACTGGTCTAGAAGATTTGATAAATGAAGTTTTTACAAACCCTTCTAAGCACAACAGCCAGGGTTCACAACAGCACAGTAAGGTTCAACAGCAAATCCACGAGAATGCTCTTAGACAACAACATCGTAGAAAAGAGAAATCCTTCGGAGCCCATCAACTAGTTGAACTGGTTCACCAGGAGCTAGAGGATCACGCTGAACCTCAGATTGGTCTTCCTTCAAGATTTCTACAAAAAGAATTTTACATGGTAACCTTGTATTTATAAACTGACTTATTTGCGTTATAATTCATATCTATATACAAAATATTTTTTGAGGGAACTCGGGAATGTTCTTAGTTTGATTTAAAAGTTCTAAGTTGACTTGAATAAGGAAAAATAGTTAAAATCGTAATTTCAGACCAAGTGCGGGTAAATTTGTAAATGTTAAACTGAAAAATCTCTAAAACTGTTCTGGGCACCAATAAAACATTTACTAACAATGGAAATTTAACAAAGACGACAATAATTACGCTTCACACTCGTACTCGTAATTTCTGTAAATATTAAATTTAAAAACCTGTTGTAAACATGATTTTTCAAACAAATTTAAAAGCTTTGGTCACTTTAAAAGAACTTAATCGTTAGACTTCTAATATCTAGGAGATTAATCGTTATACTTCTAATATCTAGGAGATTAATGGAGATGATGATCTTGATGAAGGTGACATAAAGAAGATTGATGGGTTAGATTTACACACTGTTAAAGATATAGTGGAAAACAACTTATGGAGGTAAATTTTTTATTTTCTATTCTTTTCTCTTTTTTATTGAATCAAGTATTCTATCAATTTGTATTATTTTATTAAATCAGTTAAATTAAATGAACAAAAAATAAAAAAATATAACCAATAGATGGGACGCAGATGAAGGTCATGAGCAGATTTTTGAGAAACATAAAAGTAAGTTTATTTTGTTTTGTAGAAAAAAGCATGAAATCAAAAATTATTCAAAGCAAAATAAGTTAGACGCATTCTCTCCTTACAGAGAAAAATAGTTTATCTCAATATTTCCATTTAAAAGATTTGATTATATAGAGAACTTTTTAATTATGCCATTTTTTTGTTTGTTTAAATATTATATATTGTAGATATTATATAAATTATTATGGAATTATGTAAAAATCGTTAATTGTTAAAGGGTAATTGTTTAAAAAATATGGTTTCCAGAACATGGTTTCAAGGATATGGCTTCAAAGTATTGGTTTCAAGGAAATGGTTTCAAGGATATGGCTTCAAAGTATTGGTTTCAAGGATATGGCTTCAAAGCATTGGTTTCAAGGAAATGGTTTCAAGGAAATGGTTTCAATGAAATGGTTTCAATGAAATGGTTTCAAGGAAATGGTTTACAGGATATGGTTTCCAGGATATGGTTTCAAGGATATGGCTTCAAAGCATTGGTTTCAAGGAAATGGTTTCAAGGAAATGTTTTACAGGATATGGTTTCCAAGATTTGGTTTTAAGGATTAGGTTTCAAGAATATTAATTCAAGGATATGGTTTCAAAGCATTGGTTTCAAGGAAATGGTTTCAAGGAAATGGTTTCAAGGAAATGGTTTCAAGGAAATGGTTTCAAAGCAATGGTTTCAAGGAAATGATTTCAAGGAAATGGTTTACAGAATATGGTTTCAAGAATATGGCTTCAAAGCATTGGTTTCAAGGATATGGTTTCAAGGAAATGGTTTACAGGATATGGTTTACTGGATATGGTTTCCAAGATTTGGTTTCTAGGATATGATTTCAGGGAAATGGTTTCAAGGAAATGGTTTCAAGGAAATGGTTTCAAGGACATGGTTTCAAGGAAATAGTTTCAAGGAAATAGTTTCAAGGACATTGTTTGAAGGAAATAGTTTGAAGGAAATAGTTTAATGGTTTCAAGGAAATGGTTTCAAGGAAATGGTTTCAAGGACATGGTTTCAAGGAAATAGTTTCAAGGAAATAGTTTCAAGGACATTGTTTCAAGGAAATAGTTTCAAGGAAATAGTTTCAAGGACATGGTTTCAAGGAAATAGTTTGAAGGAAATAGTTTCAAGGAAATGGTTTCAAGGACATGGTTTCAAGGAAATGGTTTCAATGGATTATGCACTTTTTTGTGCAATTTGAGGGTAAACTAAGTAGCCTATTAGCAATTCATTTGTATTAGTCGTACTTATAAAAAGCAACTGTGGACGAAGAAAAAGCCGATTTTTTGTTCAGAATTCCGGCGCAAAGGTATGGTACCTTTCCATTTACAATAGTTGATGCTTTTTCTTACGGATAAAAGAAATTTCAGATAATAAATTAAACTGAAGTAACTAATAGTAAATTGTAAATATCTTTAATTTTTTCAAAGTTATTTAAAAATTGTCTATTTTTAAAATATAACTTATTTTAAACATTTGACGGATTGATACGTTTTTCCTACAGGGTGTCCCACGAAACATGACATTTGATAAATAGTTATTTTTAGTTAAACAAATCTTTTGCTTAATTATATTTTACTTGAAATCAATTTTAATATAACACATGACTCCATTATAATATTTTTATTGATCTTAGGTATCAAACAACTGAACAAATAATGGAAAAAAACATTCTAAACTATTCGTCAACTGTCATGTTTCGTGGGACACCCTGTACTTCCCCAGGAATCCCCGAGTTGGATAATAGGAACCGGTTCGACAGAGAGAGAGGGTCGTCTTTGTATTAACATGTTAAATCATATTTGAACATGAAATACGTTAATTCCTAATTCTAAAAACAAAAGTTTTAATATTTTTTTATATAATGACAGTCACATGATGTCATTAAAATATGATAATTTTGGATTTTATTGGGCTGTTGTTACTGAGAAAAAACGTTTAAATAATGTCTATGCATAGGTACCGTACCTTTGCGCTGGAATTCTAAGCGATAAATTGTCTTTTTCTCGGCCATAGTTATCTTAGAAAAGTAAGGTGAATACCAATGAATGGCTACTAGGCTATTTAGTTTACTCTCAAGTTACCCAAATAAGTAAACGGTCCCTTTAAAAATATGGTTTCAAGGATTCGGTTTTGATGATATTGTTTCAAAAATATGATTTTAAGAGTATGGTTTCACAGGAGCTGTTTCAAGAATATAATTATAAGAATTTGATGGTTATTATGTTTCTTTCTGTAGAGGATTGTTCCCAAGCACATATAGATGACTCAAATGCAGACCAACCTGTACACAAGGATGCACCACATGGACATCAACCTGTGCACATGGCTGCACCTCATGGGCACATGGTTGCACCTCATGAACACATGGCTGCACCTCATGGGCACATGGTTGCACCTCATGAACACATGGCTGCACCTCATGGGCACATGGTTGCACCTCATGGACACATGGTTGCACCTCATGGAGACATGGTTGCACCTCATGGACACATGGTTACACCTCATGGAGACATGGTTGCACCTCATAGACACATGGTTGCACCTCATGGAGACATGGTTGCACCTCATGGACACATGGTTGCACCTCATGGACACATGGTTGCACCTCATGGAGACATGGCTGCGCCTCATCTAGGTAATATGATTTTAAACTTTAAATTTCAAGAATTTAATTTTAGTAGGCATTCAATCTTCAAGTTAATAATTAGGCAATTGATTTACTCATTGTTTTAGACAAAAGTGTGGTAAAGAATTTAGCAGTGGTAAGTGCTACTCATCAACATGAAGAGAGTTTAAATCCCGAACCTCTGAATACTAGAGGTGGGAGGGAAGAGAAGATGAAAAGGATTCCTGAAGTATCTGGAGTAAGATCTCTTCAACCCTCTCCACCTCGTCAAGTTAAAGAATCAGAACATTTTAACTGTATTGGTCGAGCTGCCAGGCTTTATGCTGATGTTGAAGCGGGTTGTAAGGTAAATATATTAACACAGAATACAAGATACTCAGAATACAGGATACCCAGGATACAGGATACCCAGAATACAGGATACAGGATACCCAGAATACTGGATACAGGATACCCAGAATACAGGATACTTGACTCCCAGAATACAGGATACTTGACTCCCAGAATACAGGATACAGGATACCCAGAATAAAGGATAACAGAGCTGAAAATTCTTAATCATAATTACTAAATCATTGTATCCAGTGAGAATTCTCTCATTTATTGTGCGCAAAATTTCAAAATGTCTAAGATTCTGGTTGGCTGTTCGGTTTCTTTAATCGACACTGATTGGTTGCATTTTAGTCACTGTCCTGGATATTAATGTAAGATTAAAATAATTTTCAGATAAATAAAAAGTGGAGATTAAGCATTGATCTCGATATCCACAATTCTTAAGTTTTCAGCTTAGGATTCAGATAAACAGGGTACAGGATAACGGATATAAAATATAGGATACAGGATACAAGATACAGAATAGGATACAAAACAAAGAATAAGGATACAGAATACAGAATAATAGGATAATGAATATTGGAAACAGGAAACCTTCAGAAACTTGAGACTGTAAAATCAACAATCAGTGAAGATCCCAAGAAAGGAACTGAGTTTTTGAAACAAACTCTGATTTTTAATCCAAATATCTGTTGTAGACCATGTGATATTTCAAACTGTAAATTTTGTTGGATCAAATAGTAAAAGCTCGAAAAATTAAATATTCACACCATCAGGTTACAAAGATATAAGAATTATAAAGTTTTAATATAGCTTGATTTTTATTTTTGAAAAAGTTAATTTGAATTTTCTACATTTACTCTTACAGAGATTTCTACTGTGCCATGAGAGTGGTCGGATGGGTAGGTTCAATTGTCCTGTTGGAACATTGTTTAATGAACCTCTTCAGATCTGTGATTGGAAGTACAAAGTAACCTGCTGAATTGTCCAGGTAGGTTTATAAGTATACAGCTGAACCTTGAATTCTCCAAGTAGGTTCATATGTAAACAGTTAAACCTTGAATTCTCCAGGTAGGTTTATAATTAAACCTTGAATTCTCCAGGTATGTTTATAAGTATTCAGTTAAACCTTGAATTGTCCAGGTAGGTTTATAATATGAAGTATACATTTAATCCTTGAATTGTCCAGGTAGGTTTATAAAATGAAGTATACATTTAAACCTTGAATTGTCCAGGTAGGCTTACAATATGAAGTATATATTTAAACCCTTGAATTGTCAATGTCCAGGTAGGTTTATAATATGAAGTATACATTTAAACCTTGAATGGTAGGTTTATAAAATGAAGTATACATTTAAACCTTGAATTGTCCAGGTAGGCTTACAATATGAAGTATATATTTAAACCCTTGAATTGTCAATGTCCAGGTAGGTTTATAATATGAAGTATACATTTAAACCTTGAATAGTCCAGGTAGGTTTATAATATGAAGTATACATTTAAACCTTGAATTGTCCAGGTAGGTTTATAATATGAAGTATACATTTAATCCTTGAATTGTCCAGGTAGGGTTATAATATGAAGTAAACAGTTAAACCTTGAATTCTCCAGGTAGGTTTTAATATGAAGTATACAGGTAAACCTTGAATTGTCCATGTAGGTTCATAAGTATACAGTTAAACCTTGAATTGTTCAGGTAGGTTTATAATATGAAGTATACATTTAAACCTTGAATTGTCCAGGTAGGTTTAAAATATGAAGTACACAGTTAAACTCTGAATTCCTTAGGTAAGTTTATACAGTCAAACCTTAGTTAACCTTAATTAGCGAACTTTTTAATTATCAATTTTTGAAATTGTACCAAATCATGTTTTGAATGATAAAAATTATTTCTTTTTACAAGAATACCTTTATAGCTCCGCTGTTACTGAGTTGATTCAAGTGCGTAGTAACTTTGGCACAAATGGGAAACTTTGAAAAAACTATGTCTTTATAGATCAGAGCTGGGAACTTTTGAATGGTGGATATCGGGATTAATGCTTGATCCAATCTTTTTCTTAATCTCGAGATTAAATAATGCTTGTTCTCCTCTTGTTAATAATCTCCAGATTAATTAACCGATCGGGATTAAGGATATCCAACTCTAAAGTTTCCAGCTCAGGTCTCTTAAGTTAATTTTTCTCCATACTCCATCCTTCACTTGAACAGCTAACACTGATATATATGTATATAAATGTATATATGAGTCCATGAACCTACATAGTTCTAAATATATAATTTTAAACTTTAAACCTTGTTTTCTAGGTTAAGATGAACCCTGAGTAAACATGCAACCCTCAATCCTTGAATCCTGGAGTAGTGCAATCCTAAACCAAACTTGCAGCATTATATATACTACAATATAAACTATACAGTTTTTTTACAACATTTTGAACTACAATATAAACTACAGTACTTACTTCAGTAAATTTTATTATGGATTACAGTAATAATATATAAATCTACCATGTAGGGCATATTAGACATAATTATAAACACAACCAATTCCGAGTTTATTTATCTTATTTATTTTTACTTTTTTAAATAAAAAATGAAATAAAAATATGTACTTTTTAATAATTCACTCTCGTGTACTAATTATTAAACTTATTTTGACCCCCTGACGTGAATAATGTCTCAATCTTTGAAGCTTAAAAATCAGGAACCCTGATTTTAATGAGAATATTCTTAGGCAATTTCAGAAATTTAAAAAAATCATCCTTATACTTGAAAATCAGCCTTCATTTTAATCGTGATTTATCTCTATGAACCTGAATATCAATCTATTTAAAAATATTTCCAACCTAACTAGACTTACAGAAAAGGTAGACTACATTTCGAAAATCCCAAAACTAGGAGGTTTCGATACTATATTTCCAAGTTAAAAATCGTCGTTAAATTCTATTTTTTGGGACACCCTTTTAATAACTTCCTATGTATTATACAGTGGTAGGCGATTATGTCAATACAACTAAGACGACTGTTTTATTCAAGTTTTGATTGTTAACAAGCTTTTTTCGAATTACAACTTTACACGTAATCATAGAGAAGCTTTTTTAATTGACAGCTTTTATCTAAAGTCGTCTCATTGTATTGATATAATCGCCTATCACTGTATATCTATTAACCTAAATCTATGTATTAGTCTATTATTTATCTATATATCACCAATCTATATTTCTACCTCCATACATCTGCCTCTGGCAAAACAGGTGTCAGAGTTGATTATAGCTTAGTGTTTTCATTCATCTTCTTTATATTCATCTTAACATCTTCTTCAAACACTTTCTTAAAAACCCATTAATCAATAATAATTATAAGCATTCTGCAGCAGGGCCGTAACTGGGGAGGGCCACTGGTGCATACACCCCCCCCCCCCCTACTCCCCCACGTAAGCTCAAATTAAAGGTGAAATACCCTCTGTAGACATTAAATTGAATTCTGCTCCAATGCAAATAAGGAAATTAATTTTGAACTCATTTCTCAATTTTTATAATGCTCTTGCCCTCTTACTAGTAATAATTTCAAACAAGGTTACATTGTGCCTCTAAGCGTTTTTTCTTCCAACATTGTAAAACAAAACCACAAAAACTTTTTTATTTTCAAAATTCTATAGAATCGAAAATTTTTAGAATGATGTCTTATAACCGGTCATAAAACACCCTGGTTCCCTTTGGTGGTGACTGGTGATTACCAGTTGGTAGATGAAGTCTAGTGCAAGCCAACATGTAGGGAGACAAATCAACGGCACTGACCACCAACCCAACCAACAATGGTTTGGTCCGTTTCAGTATATCATTTATCAACTTTCGAAAATCAAAGAAAAATTTCCTCTTTTCTTTTGTTTCTTGGGACATCTTGTATATTAATTGTTTCATTAACTTGTAACTTTTTGGCGGAACCTGTAGAGGTCACGACCGAACCTGTAGAGGTCACGACCGAATCTGTAGAGGTCACGACCGAACCTGTAGAGGTCACGACCGAACCTGTAGAGGTGAAGTCCGTACCTGTACTGGAGTTGCAGATGTGGTTCCTGCTTTTCAGGACTGGAACCATCTCTAGCTTTTTAAAAGCGATCTCGATCTGACCGATCGAAGCTTTCTCTTGAGATTCTTCCTCGCCTGATGTAAAGGCTCAGAACCAGAACTGGAGGTTCCGGGATGAACCTGTCCTAAAATTGTATTTTTAGACAAAACAACGTTTCCGCTGTGTAGAGAGGACCCGGCACCGGAGAACCTGCTCTATGGGTCCTACAGGGTTACCCGCAAAAGATGAGACTACTTCAGGAACGACTAGACGGAATTTACATTGTCTTTTTTTCTGAAATTCTTGATTCCTTGCATCTGTGTACTTGTTGTTATCTATGTCAACTCATTAAATACGCCGTTAGAAGACTATAATTCAAGACAGAAGACTATAATTCAAGACAGAAGACTATAATTCAAGACAGAAGACTATAATTCAAGACAGAAGACTATAATTCAAGTCATATTTAAGATTTTTTCAGGTCGACTTTGCTGTCTCATTCATTGCGGGTAACCCTGCAGTTCCTAAATATTCTGCTCCAAAGATTTTTCCTTTTTCTTTCTCCTCCAATTCTCAGATTTCTAATCCGTGTTTAATTCATAGAGACAAGAAGCATTTAGTCTCAGCCGTTTATTTTACCTCAATAACTTCTGAAACATTTTCAAATGTTTTAAATAAAAAGATTATGATTAGGGAATATTGTCTTATCTATTTCAGATATAATAATATAGTTCAAATAGGTTACGAAAAATACTGCACGCGGGTCATATTCGCTTATAGTGCCACTATAGGACAAAATATACCATCTTTTGATCTTTGAGTGAGGGTAAGAATAAATGGTTTATCTATACATTGTGTAGATTATATATTATATATTTTACATATGTACACTTCACAAATCATAAGTTTGCATAGAATATCGATTAATATTTGATGAATTGAGTGTATATATATATTCTAGGTATGTATGCATCTAGTGTATCTTTATATACAGGGTTGTTGAGCTCAAAGGGGGGGGGGTCGAAATGTGGTAGTAATACCAAGGCAGAGTTGGTTTCCCGGGGAAAGGAGGGATATTTATTTCCCAAGCATGCAACGGTCCCGGGTAATTTAAGTTCTCAGGTTGGCAATATAATGTTGTCAAAAATACGACATTTTTCGGCAGCTTTCTCCATTTTCTCCCTAAAATAACTTTTTCAAGAATTTTAGTTATGGTTTCTGACCAGATGTAATAACTTTGAAGGACCCTGGAGATAATTAATTCATTTATCAAATGTAAAAACGAATTAGTAAATATTAAAATTATCTTTTTGCTTTAATGAGCATTAAAAAAATCAACTTTTAAAAATTGCCCTGTTCATATATATATATATATATATATATATATATATACGTCCAATCTAATAGAATACCTTTGAATATATCATTGTCAATAGTTTAAAAAGGTTAGACGGAGAAAAAAGAAAACAAAAAATATAAAATGTAACATTCTTTTAAACCTTTTCCACATTAAATAAGATTTATTTTAGGATTAGAACGAAAGATAATAAAAAATACAGTGGATTTGAAAGGAAGATAAGGATAGCTAACAAAGATGATGATGAATCAGAAGACAAGAATGAACTAGGAAGAAAGATGAAGCTGAGATAAGAAGGAATATGAACTGGGAGGATTGATTAGAAAGAAGATGAGGTTGGATCATAAGAAGATGAGGATGAATTAGGAAGAAGATGAGGATTGATTATAAGAAGATTAGGATGGATTATAAGAAGATGAGGATGAATTAGAAAGAAGATGAGGATTGATTAGAAAGAAGATGAGGATGGATTATAAGAAGACGAGGATGTATTAGAAAGAAGATGAGGATGGATTAGATAGAAGATGAGGATGGATTATAAGAAGATGAAGATGGATTAGATAGAAGATGAGAATGGATTATAAGAAGATAAGGATGGATTAGAAAGAAGATGAGGATTGATTAGAGAGAAGATGAGGATTGATTAGAGAGAATATGAGGATGGGTTAGAAAGAAGATGAGGATGGATTATAAGAAGATGAGGATTGATTAGAAAGAAGATGAGGATGAATTAGAAAGAAGATGAGGATGGATTGGGAAGAAGAAGAGGATGGATTTTAAGAAGATGAGGATGGATCATAAGAAGATAAGGATGGATTATAAGAAGATAAGGATGGATTAGAAGGAAGATGTATTAGAAAGAAGATAAGGATGGATTATATGAAGACGAGGATAGATTATAAGAAGATGAGGATTGGTTCTAAGAAGATAAGGATGGATTATAAGAAGATGAGGATGGATTATAAGAAGATGAGGATGGATTATAAGAAGACGAGGATGCATTAGAAAGAAGATGAGGATGGATTATAAGAAGATGAGGATGGATTAGGATGAAGATGATAATGGATTATGAAAAGATGAGGATGGATTAAAAAGAAGATGAGGATGGATTAGGAAGAAGACGAGGATGGATTATAAGAAGATGAGGATGGATTAGGATGAAGATGATAATGGATTATGAAAAGATGAGGATGGATTAAAAAGAAGATGAGGATGGATTAAAAAGAAGATGAGAATGGATTAGGATGAAGACGAGGATGGATTAGATTGAAGATGAGGATGGATTAGGAAGAAGATGAGGATGGATTATAATTGGATGAGAATGGATTAGGATGAAGACGAGGATGGATTAGGAAGAAGATGAGGATGGATTATAAGAAGACGAGGATGCATTAGGAAGAAGATGAGGATGTATTAGATAGAAGATGAGGATGGATTATAAGAAGACGAGATGCATTAGGAAGATGATAAGGATGTATTAGATAGAAGATGAGGATGGATTATAAGAAGACGAGGATGCATTAGGAAGAAGATGAGGATGTATTAGATAGAAGATGAGGATGGATTATAAGAAGACGAGGATGCATTAGGAAGATGATAAGGATGTATTAGATAGAAGATGAGGATGGATTATAAGAATACGAGGATGGATTAGAAGGAAGATGAGGATGGATTAGGAAGAAAAAGGAAATGAAGATAATGATGGATTATAAAAAGAAAGATAAGATTTATTAGAAAGTAAGACATGAAAGGTATAAAGTATAGCAGAGATAAAGGAATACAGATTACGGAGATGAATTATGGAAAGAAAGATATACATGAAGAAAGAAGAAAGAATATCAGGTTTAAATATGAAGATCAGGATGGAATAGGTAAAATATTAAAATAAAAAAGAAAGAAATATGTCTTATGATGGATTAAGAGAAATCATCAGAATAGATGAAAAAATAATTATTGCAAGATAAAAATAGAAGATAATAGAAGGAAGGTAGTGGACAGAATATTAAGAGAATTATGAAGAAGTTTATATGAAGTGTAAACAAAAGGATTCAGATTAGAATAAAAGATAAGCATTAATAAGGAAAGAAGTTGAGAAAGAAGTTTATATGAAGTATAAACATAAGAATTCAGATTAGAATAGAAGATAAGCATTAATAAGGAAAGAAGTTGAGAAAGAAGTTTTAGAATTATTAGGTGGGATGTCATACGAGATTATTGTATATTATTCATGTAAGGAAAGATGAAGATGAAATATACTAACTCAATTTACCATGTTGGAAGGGTCAAGGAAAGGGTCCCTTTTCCTCTTCAAGTAAAGTGCAGGATGTAAGACCCCCTGGAATGAAGAGGGTAAGAGGGTTATATTGTGTTTTCCTAGAACAATACATCCCTATCCAACACAAAAATAATAGTCAAGCATTTATAATACGATATTTAAAAACCGCACGTTCCGCTCAAAAGGGGTTCATATAAAAATATTCAACTCTTTTGTTCTTGTATTGGTGCGAGACTTGATGATTACTAGAATATTGATATGGGTGGTTCCTTTCTTATGTAATAATAGTAGTTTTAACGCCAGTGTAGTTCAAACGGGATACAATCGAAATTAAAAGGATTTTTTTATGTTTGATTACTTTTAACTTAAATAAAGTTCTGAAAAACAAAAGGCTCGGATACAGTATTCACTGCTTTTTTAGACTCCCTGTGTCAAGACAAAGCGAATAGCATCATTGGACTAATTTTTACAGTTTACACCTTTATTCAACCTTTTATTGAGAATAATTTGCGAATATTTGCAAAAATGTAGCACAACGAGATAAAAATTGTGCGCTGTCTTTCGCAAAAAGTGCGCAAAATGTTGCCTTATAAAGAAACCTCAGACCAAAAACTTACTCTAAAAAAAATAACGAAAATCTGCCATTTTTATACTCAAAGAAGTGATTGTAACATAAAAAGAATGAAGCCTAGGAAGAAATAACTGAAATATAGAGTTTTCCTTGATTATAAAAATTAAAAGAAAATTGTTCCCTCAGCACTAGGGTTTCCAATGCAAGTGTATTTTACCTGAGCGCAATTGCAAGCACTCGCGCGCAATTAAGCCCGCAATTCCGTCCATCTTTCTTGCGTTTGTGTTTAAACTTTTTGATAATATTCAATTACAACTTTATGGCACACAATATATGAAATTAATTATTGCGCAATTCCTTTCAACAACAAAAATTCAATTTTAACTTTGGCATTGACATGCAATAAACTGAACTTCATTAACTTAACTAATCTAATCTTTTTTTATAACATTCATGTGCAGCAGGATAACCAGAAAACTCTGGCATATGAAGACGACATTTTAGACTTAAGCAGATCCATGTATAACTGCATAAGTGATTTAATAAGTTCCTAAATAATTTTTTGCTTGTAACGACATCAAATACACTTTCTGTACGATTTTTTTCTGGTTCTCACTGTAGCAAAATATCAAATTCTGATTAAACGAACTTTACAATTTTAACCAAAAAAGTTTCCATTTTAATGTTCATCCAATGTGAACAAATGAAAAATGTATCATACTAAATTGTTAATGAGTAACTTAGCCAGAGCCAGGGGACTTTTTTTAGAAACTTTAAAATTTTAAAGCTGTTGAAACAAGTGAAACTCGGGCCTCGATTATTTCCAGTTATTTCCATTCGTGTATCTGCTGCATAAATTTGTAAGTCACAGTTAAAATTATTAATTTTTAGATGAAAAAGCAATTCTGTTGCGCGCAATTCCGCGCAATGATGCAAATATTTAATTACTTTCTTGTTCGCAATTATGGCGCAATTGCGCGCAATAAAATGGCGCAAGCGAAAGCAACCATTGCGCGCAATTCCGCGCAACGGAATTCCGATTGGAAACCCTACTCAGCACCCAATACACCTACAGCATTTTTTTCTGGAACACCTTGTATATGTCAGCTACAATTGGCAAAACGGCTGGACCAAATCGACTGAATTTTTTTAGGGAACCCATTTTAGAAAAAAAATTCCATGAGTGTTTAAAAATTTTAAGGACAACGCCAGGCATTTCAGCCAGTTTTCTATAAAGTTACATTTCCTATAAAGTTTCACTGATTACATTTCATATAGAATAATTTTATATGATTTAAAGGCTAGAAAATTTAGATGAACTATAAAAAATATTCTAATATTGTTGTGGAACGAAGGAAATATCTAAAATCTAAAACTAATCCAGTTTTCGCTGATTAATGATATACTCAATTTGTTAATGAGATATATTTAGATTAATAAACAGGTATTTTGTTTTAATGATTTGAGTTTAAGCAGATGTTTTTTAAAGGTTGTAAAGAGAAAAAGTTTATTAAGCAACTAAATAATTGTCTTTTCTAAATCTTTTATGTTTCAAACAATTTGATTACTTAAAATTTAGTTTTAAATGTCAATGAACTATACGATCTATGTATACGCTAATGGATCAGGTTTAATGAATATATGAAACAGTTTAACTACGTTGATAAAATGTACCACTACCATTCAGCCTGACCCAGCGCAAAAAAAGAACTGGTTGAACCTGCGGTACGCGGTTCAACTACTTCTCGTTAATAATTGAATCCGGTCCCAGGCTGCAAAGATATGTGGATGCAAAGATGTAATGCAAAGAAATTTATTTCAGAAGTGTACACATCTTTTGTACTGCGGTGTACTGTCTCTGGGCGGTAATGTAAACACAAGACGGATGTTACCGCCTGACATGGGATCCATTTTTCACATAAAAAAATCAATGAAATATTCTGGTCGTAGGAAACTATTATGTGAATTATCAAAATTAGCAAATTTAATGCTTTTAACCTCCTCGGATACTAAACGAACACTGATGCATCTATTCTTGTTTACAAATTCCGCCCAAAGAGAACTGGTTTCAATATGTACGCAGAGTATACACGACCGCAATTAACTTTCCTTGCATTATAACCTTGTGTGGATGAGAAAATCAGATTTAGAGGCAAGAATTCAGTTCCTTTACCACCTACACTTATCTCTTAAATAACGAGTTTAAATTGTTTTTGTTTGTTTTCTCTTAGATATTTCCATTATTGGACGAAATAAAATGGCCCATCATTTTTTAATTCTTGATATCTGCATCTTTATGCAAGGTAATATAAAGTTAAGCATCAAGTTTAAAATAAAAATCCTTTAGAAATTACCTTAAACAACTAATAGCTAATAGCGAAAACCTTTTTTGCTTGAGCTTGAAATCCTTTAGAAATTACCTTAAACAACTAATAGCTAATAGCGAAATCCTTTTTTGCTTGAGCTTGAAATCCTTTAGAAATTACCTTAAACAACTAATAGCTAATAGCGAAATCCTTTTTTGCTTGAGCTTGAAATCCTTTAGAAATTACCTTAAACATGATAGTAATAGCTAATAGCGAAATCCTTTTTTGCTTGAGCTTGAAACAATGAACTTTCTAGCAAAAATTACTTTTAATTTTGAAACGCTTGGAGATCTCATTCTGAACATTGCATGAAAGTTACAGATTCTTAACATCAGTTTAAAGATAACAGATTCTTTCCGTGTTTAAGGTTAAAGTTAACAGATTCTTCCCGTTAAAATGGTTAAAGGTAACAGATTCTGTCCTTTAATAAGGTTAACAGATTCTGTCTGTTAATAATGTTAAAGATTACAGATTCTGTCCGTTGATAAGGTTAAAGCTATCAGATTCTGCCTGTTGATAAGGTTAAAGATTACAGATTCTGTCTGTTAATAAGGTTAAAAGTAACAAATTCTGTCTGTTAAGGTTAAAGATAACAGATTCTGTCCATTAATAAGGTTAAAGATAACAGATTCTGTCCGTTAATAAGGTTAAAGATAACAGATTCTGTCCGTTAATAAGGTTAAAGGTAACAGATTCTGTCTGTTAATAATGTTAAAGATAACAGATTCTGTCTGTTAATAATGTTAAAGATAACAGATTCTGTCTGTTAATAATGTTAAAGATTACAGATTCTGTCCGTTAATAAGGTTAAAGCTATCAGATTCTGCCTGTTGATAAGGTTAAAGATTACAGATTCTGTCTGTTAATAAGGTTAAAAGTAACAAATTCTGTCTGTTAATAATGTTAAAGATAACAGATTCTGTCTGTTAATAATGTTAAAGCTATCAGATTCTGCCTGTTGATAAGGTTAAAGATTACAGATTCTGTCTGTTAATAAGGTTAAAAGTAACAAATTCTGTCTGTTAATAATGTTAAAGATAACAGATTCTGTCTGTTAATAATGTTAAAGATAACAGATTCTGTCTGTTAATAAAGTAAAAGTTACATATTCTTAACTTCAGTTTAAAGATAAAATATGTTGCCTGTTAATAAGATTAAAGTTGACAGATTCTGCCTGTTAATTAGGTTAAAGTTGACAGATTCTGTCTGTAAGTAATTGTAAAGTTGACAGATTCTATCTATTAAACAGCCTGAATCCCCCTGCATTATTAATTATTAACCTATTAGATTAGAGGTTGGAATTGCAGTGAAAACTAGTTTAATTTTCAACCTTATTCTGCGCGCATGTGTAGTTCTCTCAAGTATCTAGTGTTGTGCGCTCATGCATATATAAAACAAGTTTTCATTCTTTTCATTTCATTTCTCCTTCAACCAGAGATATACAATGAATTCTGTGGTGAGTTGAATTGTTTAATTGAGTCGTTGAGGGTCGTCTTCAAAGTGTTCCCGATTTTAAACAAATGCAGTAAAAGCTGGATTTGTTATAAGTATATTTTTTCTAAAGGTCAGTGAATTATTTTCTCAGCTCATTTTTCATTATAAATTAAATTAAAACATCCAATTCCTTCTCCATCCTATTTCTTTCAAACCTTCTCTTCTCCATCCTATATCTTTAAACCCTTCTCTTCTCCATCCTATTCCTTTAACCCCTTCTCTTCTCCATCCTAGTCCTTTAAACCCTTCTCTTCTCCATCCTAGCTCATTAAGACATTCTCTTCTCCATCATCTACCTTTCAAACCTTCTCTTTTCCATCCTATTCGTTTAAAACCTTTTCTTCTCCATCCTGTACCTTCAAAACCTTCTCTTCTCCATCCTATTCCTTTAAAACCTTATCAATTCAATCCTATTCGTTTTAAGCCTTCTTTACTCTATCCTGTTCCTTTAATACCTCCCCTTCTCCATTCTTCATTTTTATTAATCTCTTCTTATTCATCCATTCTCCATTCTCTTTAAAACCTTCTCTTCTTAATTCTATTCCTTTTTAAACCTTTTCTTTCCATCCTCGTCCCTTAAAGCCTTCTCTTTTCCATCCCGTTCTTCTAAAATCTTCTCGTCTCCTTTTCCCCTCCATTCTATACTGTTAAATCCTTCTCTTTTCTTATCTTTAAAACATTTTCTTTGTCATCCTATCCATTTAAAACATTCTCTTATCCAATCTATTTCTTATGACTTTATCTTGCCCATCCTCTTTCTACACACCCTTCTCTTCTTCATCCTTTTTCTATAAACAAAATTTCTTCTCCATCCTATTCCTTTAAAACCTCTTTTGAATCCTAAACCGTCACTTCTCCATCTTTCTTTTTAAACCCTTCTTTTCTTTATCCTATCCTATTAAACCTTCTCTTTTCTTCATTTTAAAACCTTCTCTTCTTCATTCTATTCATTTCTTTTTCCATTCTATTTGTTTAAAACTTTCTATTGTCCATCCTATTCTTTAAAAACATTCTCTTCTCCATCCTATTCTTTTAAAACCTTCTTTTTTCCCTCCTATTCCTTTAAAACCTTCTTATTTCCGTCCTATTCTTTTGAAATCTGTTCTTCTCCATCATTTTTCTTGCAACCCTTCTTTTTCCATACTATTCCTTTAAAATCCTTCTCTTTTTCATACAATCCCTTCAAAACCTTCTCTTCTCTCTCATATTCCTTAACCCCTTCTCTTCTTCATCGCATCGCAACTAGTAAGAAAAGAAAAATATTTTCGGAAAAATGGTTTAGTTTTGATGCACGTAGCTCTAATTCTGCCACTTTTTTAGCTATACTAGTTCTGAAGGTTTTCGTTGATTTAGCAACGAAAAATTAGTTTTAAAACTTTGAAAAACATTCTCACTATCTCAGTCGACATCATTTTACAGTTCAACATAAGCCTAGGTTTAATTCCAGCTTCAAGTTACTTTAAAATGCATTTTTCATGTCATAAATTCAATGAACTTATATAAAATTCAAAAAATCAATAAAAACCATTAATGTTACCAAACATAATACGAATAAGTTCATTTTTATAAACCTGATACGTGTGACGAAAAAGCGAGAAAAAAAATTCGGTCGAAAATTCAGGAAAATACGATGTCTAGATTACTAAAACAACTGCTAAAAAAAACCCTCCTTGTGTAGCATTGAATAAGACATTTTACGTAAATAAAAAGCGTCCTTAATTCTTTTAACCTTGTTCTTTATTTCATCTTTCCTTAAGAATTAAATCCCAAATCTACTTAAACACATAGAGATTAACTGCAGTTTAATTATCTGCATTGATTTTGCTTAACACATTTTAATACAGGAGTTAAAACATTACAACATAGCAAATATTCAAATATGGTAGTGTTACTCTCACGGGATGAGACTTCAGAGACGATTGTATAGAATCTTTAATGTCCTTGAATTTACAATCGATGAAATTTTAATATTTATTTTATTCTCCAGGTACTCCTGGTCCTACTAGGACTGGTTGGTCTATGTGTATCCTATCCAAGACAAGGAAAACACATTTTCCCTAACAATGATCTTCTCCTCTCCAACCACCTGGAGATAGAACCTGATCAGTACTCTACCCTGCTCAGGAGCAGAAGAACACCTAAGATCAGGCATCCGTTATATTCAGGGTTTCCGTATTTCTTCGACCACCATGGATATACTAAGAAGAAGACAAAAAAGAATTGATAACATTTCATGTTTGCAGTGTAACTTAGAAATATATTAAGAAAAATATTGATTGAAAGTTTTTCCTAAACATTATCCAAGGTAATGAATGTAGACTGTAATTAAGTGCGTGTACTTAATAACCTAGTAATTATACGTAAACCCTTATAATTAGTATGTATATATAAAACATTTAACCATTTTAGTAATATTTGTGTGCCTGTACACAACAATAGATAAAGGTGAATACAATTGATTTAACTGATTTATTTCGAATTATATAAAACAAAGTTGAATTAAAGGTTATTATATTATTATAAACTGGTATTCATTGTTGAAAGGTTGAAGGTTTAGTGTAAGCGTGCAAAATCTTGCGCAATTATACCTCACAATCGACCAAAAAAATTAGATAGTTAATATAAATTTGATTATTAAAAAACCATTTTACAAAAGTTGCAGTGCTTCCAGGTGAGGTTGTATCTCCTGGTCAGCTGCTTGTATAAGCCTGGACTCCATATTGAATCTTGTGTCGCGCTTGGGGCGAAGTTTAGGTCCAGACTTGAAGGGAAACCGTACACGATGTGTACGTTTAGAATTTACTAATGATAGTAAAACAAGAAGCATAAAGATGCAGAAGATCACCTAAAAAATACAATTGTATGAAAAATGCTTTCAAAAGTTCCTTACATATATATATATATATATAAATATTATAAGAAAAAAGTATTCAAAACATGATTTAATGCATTATATATATTAGGTATTTTAGGTATTTTCACAATGGCGACAATTCCACAAGTGTCAACTTCCCAAAGGTCAGGTGAGACCTTCTGAAGCTGCAGTGGGGGTCGAGCGCTGCGGCTTAGATGAGCTAAGGGTCCGAGCCCTGCGATTAGAACAGGCTGGATGGCCGAGCGCTGCGGCTAGGAGACATAGGAAGTTGCCATTTAGGATTTTGCACATTTTGAAAGTTGTCACTTGGGAAAATACACTTGGGAAGTTACCGCTTTGGGAAGTTAACAGTCCTTTTAGGCGCTGGACAATAAACGGGAAACCAATAATAATGATTTTGTTTAAAAAAATGCCGATAACCGTTTTCTAATTAATAAAGTCCATTAACTATAGTAAATTACCTTCATATTTAGTCGTAGAAGATTAATGAAGTAATGATAAAGCTTGAGATACTAATCCTGGTTTTATATTGAACAGGATTCACTAGATGGTAGGGCGCACGCTTTGTTCTTTAAATGCGCAGACTTTCATATAAAGATAGAAAGGAACAGGATATTTCTGGTTTAATGCAGATAATTATTATTCATGGCATAGACGTATTTTACATTAAATTATTTTATCATATCATTATTTAGGTACAGGGTGTCCCACATCATATTAGACCGAGAACGGGTCTAAATTACGATTTTCGGGACTAATTAGAAAATTTCATTAGAATGAATCATTTTGAAAAATAACATAAGGCTTATATAAGAATTTTCTTGCGGAAAAGGATAAGTTTTTCGAGTATTAAGGGTTTATTTTGGTGTTAAAGATTGAAGATAATCTAACATGATATGGGACGCTCCGTATATTTCTAGGAAACGATTAGCATATCATTGCAAAAAGGTAAAACATTTTCAGTGGAGAAAACAAACAAGAATAATTGATCGATTCATAATCTTTTATATGCCGCAGGCGCGTAGTGGAGGGGGGGGCGGTACCCCTGTGCCCCCCTAGACATGCACCCCTCTATTTTCAGATTTTTTTAGTTTTCTCATCAATCGACAATCTCACAATATGTTCATTTTATGATTAATACTCAAATTCTTTCTTGTACATAAATCTTATTTACAATATTTTTTTCGCGGGGTTTTATTTAAAATGATTGTTAATTATGGTCAGATGACTAATAGTCAGCATTCAGGTAGATTAATATAGATTTTAAACTTAATTTTTTCTTAATACCGGGTTTTTTTTGGGGAGGGGGGTGCAATTGAACCTTAAGGGGGTGCACAAAAAAAAATTTCTGCGCGCGCGTGCATCCCCCTCAGGCTAAACCTCCATTACGCGCCTGTTCTATGATTTTCCTAATTTAAATAAATGGTAACTTGAAATAACGATAACAGTTAAACAGCCTATACACTGTTATAGTGTAGACATTCTCAATAAGGAGAAAATTTCTGTTCCAAAACTATAGCACTGCGAAAAAAAAAGTTAGTATTGTATGGACGGTAATCTTTTGAAACTATTGTGCACTTTATCATTCAGGCTCAGTTTATGATTAAATTCATTATAACATATCTATATGGAAATCATCGTTCTAAAATGTTAGATTATCTTCATATAACGTTAAATACTGTGCTATAAAGTTTCTGAATTTTCGAAATAAAAATTTAGGTTATTTCTAATATAATTTTTTCAATTTAAATTAACATAAATTATGTTTTAATTTTTGCCTTCTCAAAAACTTGCTATATCTAGAAATAACCAGAAATTGTGTTATAACATTTTATAAAATTCCATCGGTATAGTTTAAACTCAACTAGAAAACGAAAATCATCGAAAATAATTTCTCATTGCTCCGATGTCAAAAATATTACAACAGGAAAAATAATTAAAAATGACTATCTATAGAGTAAATATTTTACTTAGCTTTACTCTTTCGCGACTAAACCCTTTAAAAATACTGTAGAACAGAATATCAGAATAGGACGGGAATACTGTAGAACGGAATATCAGGATATAGGACGGGAATACTGTAGAACAGAATATCAGGATATAGGACGGGAATACTGTAGAACAGAATATCAATTTTATTTTGAACAAAAATATTTAGAACTTATATAGAAGCTTTTCTGGGTTGCACTTTACTCTAGTTTTGCATTATTTTCATTAAAAATTTAATTCATTCAACGCAGTGTATAAAATTATGAAATTTATGACATAAACCTTCACAATGGAAGACGGTATATTATTTTTATATTCATTTCCTCTACGTTTAAGTCGCTGTATGTGATAGTTCGGATTCACGGTATTGATTAAAATCTAATATTAAGATACTTTTCAATTATATGTACATAGAGTATGAACAGATTTTATAGAATAGAAATCTATTTCAATAAAATTTACGACTCATGAATTAGATTTGCAGGAATACTAAAATGTCAATTATGGGTTATGGCCTTTTTCTTAACCCTGAACAAAGTCCAGTTTAAATTGTTCTGAATTATATATATAGAATACATTGGTATTCCATTGTTTTATTTCTTAAGTTCGTTTTTTCTTTAGTAGATGAGATTGAGATTTATAATTGAAATTCATAATCGTTAGCAAAGCTACTGTTTTATCTTAGTGGGGGCAGCAAACTTAATTTCATTATTTAGCTAAGAACGGAACGTTCGTTTCGTTAGTATTTTCTCTTGTTTTTAAAATATACCGTTAGTTAACGATCTCAATATTATTTATGACGTTAACGATTATTTCATGTAAAAATAGCTGGAAAAAATCAAAACACGTAAAAAATATAAAAAATTATTGTAGAAATAAGTGGGGGGGGGGGGGGGAAGGGAGGGTATAATTTCTGTTACTTTATCCTTTGTAGTTATTAAGTAGTTTTCAAATGAAGCCTCTAGAATGGAAAATCAGGGAGGATTTTAAAGATCGAATTATTGCTCTTGCTGAATAATTATCCACCATATAAACGTTAGTTGTAGGTCTCAAATGAATCCTAAAAAATGTCTCTACAATACTGCACTCTCAGCTCAACTACAATGTCTAGCCGGTCACTCCCTAATTTAGGGAACACAAATTACAAAAGCTATTTGAAAAATCATATTGTAAACCAAGAATAAATTTACATCAGAAGAAGAGACTGGAGGAAGTCCTGAAATTGGCGAACGTTGAAAAAGGTAGAAATTCTTTTCAGAATAAAATAATTTTGATTTAGTTTACACTTCCAGACAATTAGACGTTCTTAAGGTTGGACATATTAATTCTTCCGGAAAAAAGCTAACTCTAAATTTGCAACCCAATGTCGTAGACCTTAGAAATTTAAAATTATGATTTCTCTTAGATGTTGCGATTCGAAAATTTGAGATTTGGACAAAGACTCCATTCCTCTGACAGAGACAATTTCGCCAACAAGTAAAAAATTATTTTAGCTTGGTGTGTGCAGCTAATATCCGTACATTTCTTAATCTTAATTCAAAACCGTTTTTACCCCATTAAGTTTTGAAGCTTTTATTCCAATGATCAATAACTAAGTTGATATATGTATTTATTTCAACTGTAATTATCTTTTTAAGATCAGTAAGGCCCGACTGATCATAAAAAAATGATTAAACTTCTAATTTTAAATAGCATTAACACAAAGTACATTAATATACTGTACAGCAGCAAAGGATTTCTCATGTACACAATTTAGTTTAGACTATAGAGTGGTGTACACTGTACTGCAATGCATATAAACAATTTGAGAGAAAAAGTAAATATTTGTTCTCAAGTTTACAACCATTAAAGCTGCACAGGGGGTTTAAAAGTGGTTTAAATATTTGATGTAAAATATTAGATATTTTAGCCAGCTTCACTGTCAAGTCAAGTTGAAAGGGTTTGACTAGTTAACATTATAACATTAGTAAGCGGTGTGTAGTACGAATGAGAAGTATGTACAGTCAAGAAAACCTATGTTTATATATATTTATATATTAACATATATACATAGGTTTAGGTTCAGGTTTAGGCATGGGAGAGATGTAACAAATATAGAATAAAGTTTGTTTACACTAATATATATATAAATCTATACTCCCATCCCCTCCTGTAAACTAGAAACAGGAAACATGGTTGCTTGAGATAATCTTAATCTGCTTAGATCAAAGAAAAAAAGTTTTAACACATTTAAAAGCTTTAGCATAAATTATTCTTTTACGCGATTTGTAAATATTCACATTTTCACGTTGTGTAAATGATGTAGGTGTTGTATTGTATATATCCGTTGTACTGTAGTACAAACTCTGATGTGTACGATTTGTACAATTTGTAGGTTAGGCCACATTATTTCGACTCTTCTCGCGGTTGTTCTAAAAAAGCAAGAGTAAAAATTTATTCTAACAAATAAAAAAAATAAAAAAATGCTTATTCGCATTTTAAGAAGAATTCTAAAAGATTTTCAGGACATTTTTCTAAATTTCAATAAATTTTTTTTTATCAATATAGCAATCAAGATTTTTAAATAAAAATTTAGTTAATGAGTTAATTAACAATATCTAAATATAAAAAAATGATTGCAAAACTAAAAATCTAACTAATAAAGATACTTAAGGGCTCACCGTCCTACGGGGGCTTTGAACCAGGATCTTCTAGCATGCAATGGGAGGGGGGGGGGGGGGGGGGGGGTAGGTGTGCTAGTAGATTGTGTAACAGAAAATGTGAAACCAAACAAGAAAACATTGAGAAAAAAATTGTCTGAGAACTAAATCATAGTGCATGTTAAAAAAAATTGAATACCAAAAAAAAACTTGACAACTTGGATTGGATAAATGCAAATTTTGGTTAATAAGGGAAATCTAATTGAGATCGAAAAGTTTTAACATAAACAAAGATTTGGATTAATGCTGATCAGTAAAAGACTGATCATGCATCAGGTATTTTTTAGTGATAGCAAAGAGAAGAATGCAAGCAGCAAGTATCCAGAACCCAGGCTTTATACCGTCAGTCTCTATAAAAAGTTTGTGAGTAAGATCTAGAAAGGGTGCAACAGAATAATGTGTGCTCTCAAGATCTTAAAGATTTTAAAAAAAATGTTAAATTTGACTGAACGTGAGAACACAAGAAAAAAGGTTGAAAAAGAAAAAAAAGGTTCCTTGTAGCCTTAGCTGTTCATGTTGTAATACCGTACGGTACAACACAAAATACCTCAAACTTAGGTAATAACCGTGAATATTTCCCTGGTACAAATACAGAATTACTATGTACTTCAAAAATTGCCTGAATATTTACTTGATTACTCAAATAAATTTCAGAATTATAACCTTAAACCTAAACTTCATCTTTTGATTGAATTAATAAGCTATATAGATGGTAAAAGGTAGAGGATCACTGCACTGCTGCGTAAGCTTAAATATAATCTCTACACTACTAGATTAATTACAATGCAACCATAAAATAACAATATGTTCCAGATATAAAATTGATTAGATAAGTCTTGAAATCATAAATCCAGGATAAAGGAATAAAATGACGATGCTCATGGTACCATTCTCTTTCTTTTATAAAAAATGGATAAAAATAAATGGCTTTTTTCTCCGATGAAGATGGAAATTACTTAAAACAGTGGCGCAAATTCGGAAAGAGGGGGGGGGGGGCAAAATGCATTAAAAAAATCATGTAACTTTTTACGATTATGCTTAAAAACTTCCATTTTTAAATCTTTAGGGGGCCCGGCTCTACCATCTTTGGAGAGCTCTCTCCTTCATGCAGGTCAGAGTGCATATGAATAAAGAAGAATTTTATTTAAAATTTAATCAATGGCATGATAACCATGCAAAAACTAAAAATATTTAACAACTTGAACAAGAATTGAGTACATAGTTAAAAGAAAATGGGTAAGGTACTCTAGGCTACAAGAACCGTTAAAATAAAATAAAAACATAAAAATATAACCTTTAAAGGTAACACTAGGGGAAACGTAGTCAAAATCAGAAATTCCTAAGAAAAAAAAGAACTAAAGAACCATGCTAAATAAATAAACAAATAAAAATACATCAAACCAAGAAAAAGCTAAAAATTAGGGTTGAGGATAACTTTACAACAGCAGTGATGTGTTATTCTGAAAGCTACCTGGATCAGTTAGTTAGAGAGAAGATAAAGCGTCAAATTGTCGAATATGAAAATGGGAGAAAAATGGACTTGGAGGAAATAAAAAATGGGGTCTGGTGAAATAAGGTTAATTCTTGGACTTTGGATTCTTTGACAGTGGCTCGGCCGATGATAGGTCAAAAAGTTCTCTTTCATCAACAGCATCCATGGTTTTACTCTTGTTAAACTCTATTGATCTCTTCACGACATAAACCTTTCTATTTCCAAACTCATCTATTTCTTCCATGGTTTCTTCACAAGAATCATCCTTTTTCTCCGATGAGACATCACTAACATAACCTTCTCTCTTGTTCTCAGTACGTCGAGTCTGTTCAGAATAAAATCTTTTTTGTATGACCTTTTTTATAATAAGGTTACCTTTTTCATCAATCTCCTCTGTTTCAACAACCTCTTCAGATGACACAACATTTGCATGTTCTGGCTTGGTGGATATTTTCTCTAACCGGCATTCGCTAGAATCTTTGTTAAAAAGCCTAGCAGGAAGCTGGGGACTTGAATGGGAACACGTAGTACTGTCATCTGAATCTTCAAAAAGCAAGTTTCCCTGGTTTAGTAGAAATCTCCTTGCAGATCTTGAATCCTCATCATCATGCTCAAATTCATCATCAGCTACAAGGGTTTCAGATCCTTGAGATGTCATGGATGACAGCATGCTTGCAGTTGCTCTTGTATTTGTACTACATGACTCAATTGAATCTGTACTAGTGAATAACATTGATGTTGCTCCTTGGGTTTCAAATGTGTAGTCCTTGCTTCTATCTTCCTTTCCGGCCCCATCCAAACTATCCAACGATACTGTCATGTGGTCTGAACTTTTAGCATTTTCAATAGAATCTGTGGAGAAGGTCATCTTGTCTCTAGGAGTGTTTGGGTCAAGAGAGTCAGTGGATGTTATCATAGTATTTTCAGGAGATTTAGCCCTTAAGCTATCTATTGAAATGTGCATAGATTTGCCCATTATGTCAAGCTCCTCGTCATCAAAATCTCTGTCTTGAACCGAGTCTGGGTCATACTGTGTAAGGGTGCTTGCACTTGTTACAGACTGAAGACTAGTCACACTAGTAGTTCTAGAACCGTATGCTGAAGTAATTCTAGTTGGAATACTAGACTGTCGTCTGAAGGGTGACTCCTTTTGAATTTCTGGTACCGATTCATCTAAACTGTCTGTGCTAGATATGCTTGCTGTCCTAGATTCTGGCTTACCTATTATATCCGCCAGTAATATTTCTCCTACTTGCTTTTTGTCTGTTTCAAACTTTTCCACATTAGCTTGTGCTTGCTTAATGATGCTGTCAATTTCGAACAACCTATCTTCATATTCATCATCAGATTTCTGTCCACACTCAGAAATTGTTTCACATGATTCTGACTCTGAAACTTGACTTTCATGTCCTTCCTCTATTTCAGAGAGTACCTCTTCTTGATGTTTAGCCTTGGCTTCTATCAGTGCCGCCTCTGCACAAGCACTTTCAATCATTTCAAAAGACTTCAGAGAATTTAATGAACTGACAGAAATATTGTCTCCTAGACCAGATTTAGAGACTGTTTTTACTGATAAATGAGTTGGCTTTCCAGCTCCTGTTCCAGTGCCACTTCCGTTACTATAAACTTCCAGGGAATCATTGGAACCTAGAGAACCTCTACTTCCACTGCCAGAGCCCAAAGCAACTTCTCTCTCTAACCTTTCAAATTCTGTTAAACTTCCCATTGAAAGATCATCATCTCCTGATTTTGATACTTGATGGCGTTTATTTATAATTGAATCAAAGTCAGGAGTTGAAGTTAAAGATTCTTTAAATTTTTGAAGCTCTTTCATATCTTCTGTAGTGTAGGAGTATCGATCTTCTTCTTCTTCCAGTATCTGATCTAAAGGCTGACCATAACTAAAATTTCCAAATTCATCTGGTGTTTCTTCAAACTGGTTTTCAAGCCAACGCTTACCTTGCTCAACTTCTTTTTCAATCATTTCATTATCTAATTCCAGTCTACTCTCACTGTTATCATCAGATTCAGATCTTACAATTCTTCTCTTTTCCAAAGGACCACAAGCATCAAGCTCTTGGTCAAGATTATCTACTGGGGGCCAGTATTTTACTCCAAGAGGTCTGCTTACCATTGGAGGTGAACCTACCAGCAGATCATCTTCCAAATCAAATGGAAGTTTAGGAGACCTAGCTTTAAACTCTTTTCCATCATGTTCTAAGTAGTAATCATTTCCTTGAGAGGTTTCCAAGGATTCTGAAGTATTACAGGACTCAGGAGTTAGGTCCATTAACTGACCAGTTGTAAGGTGTACATTTTCATTTTGGTTTGTTTTAATAATCTCACTAGTTTCATATTCACTGTCATCTAAAACTTGTGTAAAATGTTTGGAAAATGCTAGTTCTGTTTCAATGGATTCTTCAGACTGATATTTTTGATTAAAGGGTGAAGGACATCGAACTGAAGATGAAACACCAACTCTTAACTGCATACTTTCAGAATCAAGACTACTTCGATTACTCTCATTTAATGGCATTGGAGACTTTGGTCTGCAGTAAGGCTCAAATACCTTAAGTCCATCTGAAACAGTTTCATCAATTGAGAAGGCTCTCCTTGAAAACCCAGTCTTCTGATCTTCTTGAGAGTTTGATCTACTTAATTTTTGTGCTGACAATGGTCTTGATTCAACATCTTTAAGCTCTGAATTTGGTCTTGAGTCAAATTCCGATCCTAAATCTAAGGATTGTTCTTGAGGGATAGATATCTGCACGGAATGCGCTCCCTCAAAGCTTCGCACCCGTGGCATGAAAAAAACCTGGTCCTGTTCAGTTGAGTTATCTTTTGCCAGATCTTCAAATGAAGAAGGAACTTCACTGCTTTCAGCTTTTGATGTTGTATATATTGCAGCACTTGAGGATGATGAGCTACTTTCTGTCATTAACAGCTGAGATACAGAGAGGGAATCACTTTGCTTTTCAACAGAACTGTGACTATACTGAGAAGAAATCATCTTGTTGTAAGAAGCTTCATTTCCAACTACAGTGATTTCAGACACACTAGACAATGTTAAAACACTTGAACTAAGTGTCTCTCTGGATTCTGAAAACATGGAACCAAATCTGTTCTTTCCATCCTGAATCAAATATTCTTTTTCATTTTCCTCATCCTGAAGAGATTGGCTAAAACAACATCCATCAATGTCATCAGAAGTCAATATCTTATTTTCTTGACTTTTTCCTACTTGCATTGCTGATCCATGAGATTTCTCAGTAGATGGAGTGCTATCTTCTGATTCCAAAGGACAAAAAGAGCTCTCTTCCAATGCATACTGTAATTGGTTAAAAGTGTTTGGAGTATCTGCTCCATCATGATGGGAATCTAAATCTAAACTGGATTCAATTAATGTTTCTGAACATTCAGAAACTTCCCTACTACCAAGATGTCCTGAGCTCTCAGATGAAATTACAGATCCTCTAGAACTCAAAGTTGAAGCTGCTGTAAAAAATGATGTATCTGCAGAAGAATGATCATGAGCAGTGACATATTCAGTGTTTCCAGTTGTTGAAGATTTTTCAGATACAGCTGACATAATTGCTTCAACATCACTGGAGCATGGTCTGCTTAGACTAGAATTGTTACGATCAGCTGAGTAGGTTTCGCCAGAAGAACTGTAACCTTCATGGTCTGTTCCAGACTTTCTGAAACTCTGCTTAGATCCAGAGGAATCTGATTCAGTATTTGATTTTTTTTCTCTAAGTTTGATGAAATCTTGTTTAGTGACACTTTTTGATTCCTGTTCCCAAATGTCTTCAGAAATGAAAGAATCAGCTTGTTGGGAGCTAGACAAATTTTTATGCTCTTCAAAGTTATAAATATCATCATTTTCTGTACAGAGAAATTCCTTTTCAGTGTATGTTTTACCATCATTTTCATCTGAAGTTCCATAAACATCATCTACAAAGTGTGTTCTGAAAGAAGTCTGGAATTTAAAACTAGACTCCAATTGAAATTCATGGGAATGGAGGGTAGATTCAAGATGCTTCTTCATCTCCTCAATTGTATTTTCCTCTAAAAGTTCAGTTGTTAAATCAGTCACAAGGTCTTCATCAGTTACAGAGCTTCTCCCTAGTTCATTTCTCAGTTCAGACATCATAGCATCACTTCTGGGCTCTTCATCTGTAATGTCAACGCTGATTTGGTTGTTCATCTTCATGTACTGTTCCTCTTTTTTTGAAACAACATGTGTAATGAGTTCAGCAGCAACATGGTCATACTGCTCACTTTCCTCTAACTCCTTTAGATAAACTTGAACCTTCTCCTTTGTCTCTGGAGTGTATTTAGAGTCTGGGGTTGGTTTAGGCAAGCTGTTGCTTTTTTTCATTGCCTCATATCGTTTCACAGCCTCTACTTGAACATTCTGAACTATCTCAGAAGCAATTTCTAGCGCTTGCTCTGGAGTCATAGATCTCTTAAAAACTGTTTCTTCTTCCCCTAAAATTCTTTCATTTTCTTTTTGGGTCTCAACAAGCTCCCAATCTGGTTCTTCCACAAAGATTTCTTCTGCTGTCTTAAATGCATGCTCTTCTTTGTGACTGCCAATGTCACTAAGTTTCTGAATAGGTTTATCAACTGAAAACTCTAATTCCATATTTCTGCTTTCAATGATTGCTGTGAAGTCATCATTATCACTTTTCAAGGTTGTAATGGTGGACTCAGACATAACACTATCATCATCCTCACACATAACCTGCTGTACAATAGTTTCCTTTATATTTCTGTGTAGAAGGTCAGTTGAGTTTATCTTCTGTAGCTGTTTGTGCTTTGGGATAGGTTTATATTCATTTGTATTCATAGGGTCATCTTCTTCCATGGTCTGAGTGGTGTAGGCATCAAACTGATCAGTGTTATTTGGAGAAGCTATTTCTGATCCTTCATATGAACTTCTAAATGATGTGTCATGCCTCATCTTTTCTTCCATGCTTTTCTCTGATGAACTTGATCCCAAATGTCTGCATCTAAAGGAAGGCTCTGAATCTGTGGATTTGCTACTTTCTCGTCTAACCATTACAAAATCTTCTGTAGCAGGTTCAGTGACACTAATAAAAACGCTGTGTTCTTCTTTATGTAACTCTGAGAGCCGGGTAGAAACTGTACTTTTAGATATACCCTCAAGCACAGCTTGTAGATCCTGACTTTGAGAAGTAAACCTGCTAGATTGAATTGTGTTACTTTTAAGATCAAAGGAACTAGATTGAGTAGGCTGGGAGGATTCTATATGCGTTGATTTAATGGGGGAATCTGTTTGGGAAGGAAAGGACAATTTGACGCTTTTAGAAAAGGAAGATGTTGTCTTATCTTCTTCATTCCTCAGGTCTAGCGTTAGCATTAAAAAGAAAAAAGATTGTTAGTATGGTTAGTAAAGATGGAGAGTGGTCTATATTATTCATGCATCTTACCAGCATAGTAATCAATACCAAGTAAATATATTTTATATGTTGAACCAATTTACAAGCTTCTGGTTTATTTAGTATTAATATTTGACTAAGCATATACTGTACAGTAGAGTATACAACATTCAAAGCTAAGGCTACAGTTTACACATTTAAGAATGCATTATTAAACCATTGGTTGGCAATGAAACTAACTACTTAAGTCTTAAAGAAAGAAAGAAAAATCACATAGGAAACATACAATATCTAGCATGCAAAGAAACCCCTTTTGTTGGGGCCCCGACTTACAAGCAATAATTTAATCTCTTAAATTTCCCCTTATCACTTAATTGTGAAAAAAAACATATTTTGCAAGATCAAGCTTTACAAATTAAATAAATTTTACAAAAGTGCTGCACTCAGGTCCCTAACTCGATCTCAAAAATAGATTTGATTAAATTATACAATTGACAGCAAAACAAATTTGCCAAAAATAAAATATAAAAATGACCTTACATGCAAAAAAAATAATAAGCATATTCTCAAAACAGGCATTTCAGCTGCTGATGATGTTAAGAATTCAAAATGGACCAATAAAACACAAAAAGGATATATGCCCACAGAAATCATTTCCCCAAAAAACTTCATAAATGCAAAAAATAACTCTACTAATCTGAAATAGTGTAATGGTCCAATTTTGAAGTCAGATCATTAAAAAGCAGATTTTCTGATACCTTGAGAAGAATTTATTTCCTCAGTGTTGAAGTCGGAGCTCCTAGTAAGGGGGGAAGGGGTCAAAGAAGGCAAGAACCCATCCGCCAAAGGGGAAGAATTAGATGGGGCACGACTTCCATCAACCACTAAGGGGTCAATTTCCTCCAGAGTGTTTGAATGAATGACAGATGATACAGCTAAATCTACACTCACTGTAGACTGATTTGCATGCAGGTCTAAAGTGTTGGTCATGGAGGAAGGCAATGGAGAGGAGGATGTGGGACGAGGAATGGAAGAAATGCCATCTTGGTCCATACTTAATAAAGTTTCTTCTTTGATGATCTTTTCCTGTTTCTTCTCATCTGGTCCTTCAGACTCAGAGGAAGAATCATGCACATTATCAAATGATTTGTCTGGATGGTTTTTGTCCAGAGAATCTTCATCTTCACTGAGTTCCTTTAAGTCATCTTGCTTACTCTTTAAATGGCATATGTCTTCTTCTGTAATGATATCAAAATCATCCTCCACTAAGAAAGATTGTGGACGCCTAGATCCAGGGTTTGACATGGAATCATAGTCTGATGATGTATCTGATACAAATGAATCAGGACGCTTAGCTCTAGGCTTAGCAGAAGAGGTATCATAATCAGAGGAGCTCTCAGCACCTTTATGGACTTCATCTTTTTCTTCAGTGTCAGAAGAGTCAGTTGAACTATGTTTAAATGCTTCTGAAGTATCATTCTCAATAGATCCTATCTGTTCTACTTCTTCTTGGATTTTTACAGTGTCCTCAGTTATCTCCTGCTTAGAAGACTCAGAGGTATCTGTGGAATCTTGGGTGACAATTCCGAGCTCTGCATCAGACCTAATTAAGTCAATAGAGCCATGAGCAGGAGCTATACCGGCTTCCTCAGAGGTGGAACTCATGCTACTTGTAGTTCTGTATGCAGTTACTGCAATGCATTCATCCTCCGATGAAATATGTGCTTCTAATTTCTTCATGGTTTGTTTCAAAGATGAGTGTTCATAATTATTTCCTTTTTCTAACATAGAAAGATCAGTAAAGTTCTGTCCTTCTAACCCAGAAGCAGAATTAGAGTCAGTAGATTCCTGTGCAAACAGCTTGGAGGCTTCCTCTGAGCTTGAGCTCATACTTCTAGTAGTCTTATAAGCAGATACTGCAACACATTCATCCTCTTGAGTAATATGTTCTTCTAGTTTTGAAATAGCAGATTTCAACCCATGTTCAATACTTTTATCAGATTTTTCATCAGTTTCTATCTTTTCAAAAGCTTCGATCACTTCTGATATTTTTCTTGATTTTATTTCTGCCTCTGTTAAAGCCTCTTTTTGAACTGATTCAACAATCTGCTTAGCTTTCACTTCACTGTATACTTCTTCCTCAACTTCTTCAACATTGTGTATTTCATCATACTTTGATGATCCAACGTCAGTAATCTCACCGATATTTTGAATCTCATCTTTTAACTCTTCATTTTGAATGAATTCAAAATGTTCTTCTCCTGATGATCTTTCATCTTCATCTTCAGTTTCTTTTCTGGCTTCAACTATTTTTTTTTCTTCAAACACTATGTCTTGATCAGCTTCATTCACATTGATTAAAGCTGATTGTTCAATACTTACAGCAGATTCATCCTCTGATGGCGTTGAGTAATTTCTTGCTTTCTCTGTCTCATCCTTGACAGATGCTGTTTCTGAAATATCATCGCTGACAGAGTAAAGATGCACTTCAAGAGAATCCTTTGAATCTGGAGCAGCTAAACCTGTACTAGAGCTTTGTTCCTCTTTAGATGGCATTTCATTAGGATTAGAAAAGGAATTGGGGGAAAGGAAATTCAATGTTGGGTTAGTATAAGAAGTGACCATATCATTAATTAAATCCTTACATTCAGAGTGTTGGTCCTCTGCGTCCTCTTGAATAGACTCAATGGAAGTTCTATTGTCTTCAAACTGGAGAACAGGATCTGTAGAGACATCAGGAACATCTTTGACTATTATTTCATCAAGAAGTTCCTGTTCTGTCTCCTTCAAGTTGCTAAGATCCTCCTTGGAGCTTCCGTGAGAGGAGGCAGCACTAGAAGATCTAGATGCACCTGACTGTTGTGAGGAGGATTTAGACCCAGAAGATGCTTTAGGAGATGTCGATTTGGGGGATTCAGGTTCAGATTCTTCTGAATATTCTGAGCTGGGTTCATGTTTCAGCTCCACACCTAACACACGAAACACAGAAGTTAGTGCACTGACAACATTAAAGGGACTGTTGATGTAATCTCAAGTGAATTTCCATTTTTTGAATGACATTTCTGTGTCACAACAGCACCCTTAAAAGCTTTGTCTTATCAAGAATGCATGAAATATTCATAATCTTCAAAATTTATAATTTTCAATTATGGTTTCTCTGTAAAGTGACATGCACATTTCTGTCACAGAAAAATGGAGAAAACTGTCATAAAAAAACTAGAAAAACAATTTCTTTCACATGTTTGCACTGATATTTTGCACAGATATACCACTCTTAAATGAAAAAAACATTTGAAATCACAACAACAGTCACTTTACGGAATAAATACTTTGCTTACACAAATTCTTTTGACATGAAAGATATAAAAAAATAAATATTAACAGAGTATTTATTCCTATTTAAATGATCTAAGTGAAAAAGTACTACATAAAAACTTGGAGAAAAAAATTCAACTTTTTTCTCCAAGCTATAGTTATAAATTAGTTGTAAAAATTAAAAAAAAACTCTTAATGTCTTGTCTGTCAAACATTCATATTTTCATATTTTCAAACAATTCATGTTAGCACAACAAACAATGCGTATTAGGTATGATTATGAACAATCAAATCAGTTCAAAACAGATAGCAATCTATTGTTAGTATCTTCTAAAAGGAGAAGTAGGGTAACACTCTCCTAACCTCCTGAACCCAGAATGATGTCAAGCTCCTGCCAATGTTCCTGCCCCTGCTCTTCAACTAAGTCAAACTGAATTGTGAACTGATCCTCTAAATCTGGAGGATCAAGGGATCCTGGTGGGGCAGACCATCGGTTCCGGTTTACACCAACATCAGATGAAGCATCTGCCTGACCTTGATAAAGCTCTTCTGAGCTAAAGGCTTGCTCTGGAAGCAATCTGGTTCCTTCAAATCTATCCCCAAGGTTACCAAGCAACTCTTCTATGGAAATTTGTCTATTTGCAGCAATTTCTTCCAATGCTACATGGTCATAGATTGTTTCATAAGAAGAAATTGTTTTCAGCTTCTCATCCACAGGTTTTACAATTAAATCACTTTTAAAATCAAGGTTTGAAATTTCTATCTCTGAGTAAGAACTTCTTGAAATAGGTTTAACACATAGTTTTCCAGAATTACTGGGGTTAAAGGAGTCAGAAACATCCACAGCCAAACTACTAACCTCACCACGAACTATCTTACCAATGAAAGACTGTTCTCTTTTCATAAAATAATCTTCAGCTTCCGGAGTTGTAGAAATAGTTTCCTGGTACAGTGATACTTGTTTCCTGTCACCAGGTATCGCAACACCGGCGCCTTCCATCTCTGTTCCCTCTACGGAAAGCATAGGTTCGCCTGGACTTGAAGAAATATCTGCAATGGAAACTTGAGTCAATTGACCAGGTTCCTGAAAATCATCATTTCCTCCTGACAGACCAATTACTAGTTTACCAATGATTGAGATCCCTTCAGGTTCCTCTGTATTTACATCATTCTCATCCTCAGCATTCAGAAGATCATCAACAGAAGCTCCATGGGCACTAAATGCCTCAACTGTAGTGTCATAAACAAAGCTAGGTTCACGAGTCAATCCTTGGAAAGAGTTCTCAGATAAACCACTTAATTCTCTTTTTAATCCAGTTTCCCTGGTATCAGCACTTTTATGTTCAGATTGGATAACCTCTGCAGTTGCTTTCATGATTCCAATAACTTTGCTTGCTGAATATTGTTGAGATAAATCTTCAGATAAGCATTGAAATGTTATTTCTTCAGAGTTTTCAACATTTTTTGACACTAACTGTTCAACAAAATTTTCTGTTTTTTGTGCAACACTTGTTTCCTCACAGACAGAGTTAACTTGTTCAAACTCCACATCAAGATCATCTGAATCTGAACCTTTTACTAAGAACAAATTTATTTGAACCTAAAATTCAATGTCCAAAAGTGCTCAACAACATCCAAAACAATTTAAAAATACATACAAATACAATAGGTACATTTTATTATCGATTAACCCCTACAGTCCGTCTATGTCTATGTCATCTACTTTTACATCTTCAAAATACATCCTTACAGTGCATTCTATGTTAAAAGTGAATTTACTAAAAGTACTGTGCATGGATTCACCTTGGTCAGAATTATATGTATGAACCATCGCTCCAGGATAACCTGGAGAACAGTTGGACACAGCAGGTTCAATGTCACCAATATGAAATGATTCATTGCTTGACCAATCCTCAGATTTATCCTCCAAGAAGTTGTCTTGTATGAGTTTATCAAAGTGCTCTACTGCTTCCTCTTGATCCTCTTGAGAGAGCTGGAGAGAGACAAGATTATATTCAGCAGCAGCAAATTCTTCTGAAGAGATTTCAGCTGACAAACGTTCAAATTTGTGATCTATTATTCCTTCACGATTTCTTAACTTCACATCGGCAGAAGTTTGATCTTTTGAAATATCTTCACATACATCTTTAATACTATCTCCAGTCGGATTCTGTAAACCAAAAATAGGTTCAGGTAAGTTAATGTGTTCTTCGGTAGTAAGTATCTTCTTGGTAGAATTCTCAGGTGCAACTTGAATATTCTGCTTAGAATCTACTGGATTACATACAAGGGTAGCTGTGTATTGGGAGGGTGTTGTTGTAGAAGGGATTGAAGGTTGAGAGGCAACAAAAAGTGGATTAAAGGATGAATTTGATCCAGGGATTATATATTTACCAGAATCCTCTGTACAGCATGAAATAAATTGGATGAGTTTCTTGAACTTTTCTATTTATGTATATTACAAGACCTCCCCCCCCTTCTCATCAGTAAAATTTAATGTTACCCCAACATTGAGTACCATGTTTTTTTTTCGTAAGGACAAATTAGCACAAAAAATATGAAAAGATTTAAGAAAAATGCAGTAAGGATGTATTTTGGAGGGTAAATGCAATGGTTTCATACTGTCTCTATCAGTCAGCCTTACAAATTCGTAATTTCATAGGATCTTTTTAGCGCATTTAGGTGTACAGTTTGTAATATAGCTCAGCCCTCGGTCCATTATCGATTTTCAAAAATTCAGACATGTATATTAATATACTGTTCACTCCAATGCGCTATATCATGTTCATATTAAGCATGCTTTCAAAACTAATCCTGGTTCACTAAGTATAAGTATATTAAGAAATAATCCTCTTAAAAATAGATTGAATTTTCACGCATATTGTTTACTGCACTAGTGAAGACTAAACTATTTTATCGCTTGAAATCTTTTTTCCGTGACATAAAATTAAAATGGAATTTATTGCAAATTTAACCTTATGGGTGTCCTGAATAAAAGAGTGATTAGAAGTTTTAAAGCATGTTTATGCATATTTAAAGCCTCACATCTGGGTCCTTATATATAGGTATAAGTATGGTAGGGGATATTCCTTGTTTCTGTTATAAGGAGTGTCAAAACATCAGATGAATGGTTGCTCTCAATTTTATGTACTGAATGACAAAAAATGTTTATAAGTATTATCCAACTAATAATCTGTCTTTCTAGATGTTGGTTCTAAGCCCAGAATAACGGAAGGAAATTAGTCTAAAAATCCACAATATATTATGTATATAGAACAGGGAAGAGATTGAAACATTTCTCGAAAAATACTAATCTTGAATTTGCCCTCACGAGCCAGTTAAGGGATATTTTAAATAGAAAATGTGGTTAAAGTGTTAAAATTACAATTTCCATATGCACAGGTAAAAAAAAGTTTTTTATAAACAATAAACGATAATACTTGAAAACTTCATAAATTAAACACATTTTTTAGGATACTAGAAATTCAAGGCGCTTCGCGCCCTTCTTTCTAGCCTTAGATGGCGCTTCGCGCCCATCTTCTAAATTAGTTGTGAACATGTTCTCTTTGTGTACATCGTAAAACAAAACAAAAATAATTCGCGGATTTTTACAAAAAATTTCGCGGATTTTCAAAATTTTTAAAAATTTAATGACGATCGAATTTTGATAGAGACAAATATTTGAAATTTTGATTTTTCATAAACCTTCCCTGGGGTCCCTAGATGTCCCACAAAAAATTTGGGCCCGATCGGTTCAGCCGTTTTGACGTTTCTTGGATACAAACAAACAAACAAACAGACAAACAAACAGACAGACAAGCCAAATTTATATATAGATGAAATTTTAAAAAATGTCTAGGGGACCAAAAAAGATGAAGAAAATGGCAAATTAAGGAAACAAATCTTCTAAAAATCTTGCTCTGAGGGTACAACTGCATGACTTATGATCACTAAGATTCTTAAATTCTTAGGAATAAAAATTGAAAATAAACATTTTGAATAAATAGTGTTCAAAATATTAGAAATAATTCAGGATGAGCCGGATGAACTAAGGTAGAGATAAGTTTTGTGATCCTGCTAGGAGCTGGGAAATTCAGATTATGATTTGACCGTCTTGTGATAGCAAATTTATCATTAGAATGTATCAATGTAAAGAAAGAACATCCATCAAAACCATTAATTTAAAATCTTTGCGGAAAAAACTCGGATAAAACTAAGCTTCTTTTGTTCCATGGTAAACTGGTAAAAAAACCATGAGCATGACTGATTTTAATAAATGTTGCAACTTTTTGAACAAATGTTTTGTTTGACATGATCGGTCATTGGCTACATATGATTAAGAACATCCATCATTTTTAAATGTTAACCCTCCTCATAACAGAAAAAAATTACAGATAAAAACCTGTTTAAAGGTTATATCCTTGGGCCCAAACTTAAGGATTTTAAATGTACTACACTGAACAAAAACCATCATCCCTTTTCTGGACACCCTAAACCCTAAAATTCATCAAAAAAACACTTTTGTAAAAAGCTGCAAGAGGTTTGGGGGATTAAGGGGTTTGGAAAAGATTTTTATGGAAAAAATATTTTTTGAAAAGTAAATTTATTACTAAATCTTATCTCAATTATATTTATATCTCAGTGAACACAATTCAATAAATAATTATGTATGCATGGTTACCTGATCGAGAACTTGGTTCGATTATCTCAAAGCTTTCTTCCAATGTTTCCTTTAATCCTAAACAAAAAAATATGTAAGAAAAACATCAAAAATCTAAGATAATAGTTTTAGTTTTCTTAATTGAATGAATTAATGTTTTAGTGTTTAAGTGCGCTTTTCACAGCTGTAAAAATAAATACTTTATATTATTAAGTATAAAAATCATCTACTTCAAATAGAACTGAAAGTAAATTAATAAATTGTTTAACTATGGTTTCCTAAAAATAAGAAGAACATAACTATTAACTACTAAACATGTGACAGTGATATTCTTCTTTCGGCAAAATCAACACTCAACGAAGCAAAAAAATGTACAGGGTAATGTCTAAGCTACAGAAATACATATAAACAATAGTTCTACTTGGATCCATGGCATTTATATATTCTGATACTTATATATCTACAAAATACATGTTTTATTTTTACTGTGAGAAAATTAACAAACCTAAAAATATGTATTATAAATCTAAATTTCTTCAACAACAGGAGTAGACACCTTTTTCTTCATGGCTTTTTTTCTTATCTTGTTCTTTTCTTTCTTGTGAACTTTAGAACTCTCTGTTACTGGAGAAGCAAATGAAGGAAACTGAGCTTCAGCTTTATCTATTGCACAATCTTGCATACCATCAATAATCTCATCATCAGTAGGAACTTCCTCATTCATTGGCGCTGGATCATCTTTCAGTTCAGATTCACAGATCAAAGTGTCTCCCTCAATGGATTCTGAAATCTGAAGTAATCTCCTGGTTGCAGCTGGAAGAGGCAGACTCTGGTGAGTAGCTCCATCTGGCCTAGAAGTATCCATTTCCAAGGTGCCGGCTCCAGAAAAGTCTTCTTCATCTGTTTCACCCAAAATTAGATCATTATCTGAAGTATTTATTTCCAACTGCTCAGATTCAACTTCCTCAAACTCTAAATCATCATTTAAATCTGCCAGCTCAGGTTTGAATGATGTCTTGTTTAAAGATTCAGATGCAGCTGAAGATCCCTTTTTTGGAGCAAAAACTGCAATAGTTCCTTCTAAGTCATCATGTTCCATTAAAATAATTTCTCCTGCCTCCATATTTCTGTGATTCTCAGCAAATGATGTGTCGACTTCTGATACATCTGTTTCTTCAGAGTAATCGTAGTCAATGTCTCCTCTAGATCCAGAACTGCTTCCTAGACTTTCTCGCATTGATTCTGTATTTTCCTCTTCATCACAAAATTCTTCAACTTCAGGATTAAGGTTGATGGTTACCTTGGATTCCCCTTTTATACCATCAAGATCAAAGTTTGTCTTGTGAGCTTCAATAAACTCCTCAATAGACATAAAATCATCTTCCTTGCATGGGATCTGAACATCATCAGCCAGCTCTCCATCATAAGAGTAGCCTTGGGGGATATCAATAGATGGATATTGTGGAAAATTCTGAAACAGTCGGACATTTCTCTCAATCTGTGGATTGGTCATCAAATTATTAGGAACAAATTTAGTAGGAGACCAAGACAAAGAAAACTCAGTTGCAGGAAATTTATTCTCATTTTGATGCCGTATCTTATAATAATCCATGTCAGTGACTTCAATATCCGACTCATCTGTATGTATTTCTTCATCATCTAATGGAGCACTTTTGTTGGGGGTCAATAGGGAATCTTGGGTTGAGTTAGACCTATCATCTTCTGAATCACTCAAATTTCGAAGGGAAATTCTTAATTTGCGTTTTTCAGGTGCTGATGTTTGATAGTCAGATCCTAGATCAGATATATCCTCATCGCTAGTGTCATTCTCTACACCCAAGAGCATTTCAGTTTTGGCATTCTGGGTAATATTTACCAATGAGTTTGAGGGTATCATTTTACTTTCTCCTGAGTTTGCCAAATCTTGCATAAGCTGATTGATATCATCTTTGTTGAAGCTAATTTGGGAATACTCAGTTATCCCTTCTTCAGCAAAGGACACTTCAGAATCAAGTTTTGGGACCAAATCTTCAATGATTTTTGGAATATTTTGATCCCTAGGCTTCAATTCAGAATTATCAGAGCAGCTACCTTCTTCTATTTGATCAAATGCATCAGTGTCATCAATATCCTTTGGAGGTACTTCTTCCATTTTATCAAAAGAGCTACCAGTAGAATCTATAACAAGGGTTTTTTGAGATTGATAGAAACCTCTAAACTGAGCCTTTCTGTTTCTCTTTTTTGATGGGTTGGTAGAATTTTTTTCTACGCTTGTGTTGATTAAAACACCTAAATCATCATCACTACAGTCCTCAATAGAGTTTTTCTTAGGTGGACAATATGCCATATCAAAATTCAAACTAATAGCATGACCTTTAAATCATTGTATTATACACACCTCATTACATTTTTTGAGCATGAATTAGTTGATTAATTTTATAAATAAATTGTTAGGATGTAGTATCATGTAAATATAAAAATGTTAGCCAAAACTAGAATTAGATATTGTAAGAGAAAACAATTAGTTTTAATTTCACCAACACAACCTTTGAAGTGACATTAAATTGGGCAAAGATCTGGCTTATTCATGCTAAAAAGTAAAAATTGAGACAAAAAAGCAAAAAGGCAATGTGCAGAATTAGTAGATAATTGTGTATATCTGTGAAATTCAAGCTTTTAAGCACATGCATTGGGGACTACCCGTCTATGAGCAAGTGCCAACGGTGGGTTACCTTGCACATACTCAAACTTTTTCTCAGGGCTCCTCAGAGGGGTTTGGGAAAGGATTTCCAAAATGGGAGAAATTGTTTCATTAGAAACAACATGTTGAACAGGAGGTGAGGAAGTGTAAGGTGCAATTATTTTAGTAGGAGAAGTTAGTTTTTTATTCAAAACAGGTTCAATGTCAGAGACATAAGGTGTGAATTCTGCACTTGTTGCTTTAGAAATCTCAAAAATATCTGGACTTGCACTAGAAGGAATATCGGATTCTGATAAGTTTCCCTTGTCTGGTGAGTCAGATCTTAGATCATAGGAAGTAGGTCTCTTCAACTGTGTAAATGAAGGTTTTCTCTTCTCAAACTTTGAATTGTCAGTGTTTAAAGGAGAATGTGTTCTGTATTGTGCAGTAAAGGTCTCTTTTGGGTCAAACTCTGGTTCCACATACACAATTTCCAAACTTCTGGATATGTCATTCTCAGATGAAAAGCTTTCAGAAGTAAGCTTCTTGACAGAAACTGATCTAACAGTTTTTCTTGGGCTGGAGGGAAGAGATTGTACAGAATCAGTAGGAGACAGAGACTTAACAATTGACAAAGGTGATCTAGGAGAACAGCCCAATCTTGAAGACATTTCACTAGAAGGAGAAGCATCAGTGCTTGAAAAATCAGGGTTGTTTAAAGATTGGGATGGCTCTCTTACTACCTCTCCACTAATCCAGAAATTCTTACTTTGCAAACAGTTACAAGATATTAGAGGTTTCATCCATTCTGCAACAGAATTGATTAATAATGAACTCTGGTATTCTGATGAACTTACTGCCTTTGATTCTGGAAATATTTCACCATCATCAATCAAGTTTTCAGAATAAATTTCAGCAATTTCTTTCTCAGAACCATAAATGAAACAATCAAGCTGAGATGTGTAAGATTCTGCAGAACAAGGCGCATCCTTTTCCAGAACTTCCAAATCTCCAACAAAATCTAAACTTTGAAGCCCTCCTTCATTTGTGTCAAGTGTTCTTAGAGTTGTGGTGTCAGGAGACAGCATTCCTAATCCACTTTCTAAATCATCTTCAAATTTTCCTAAACCAAATGTAGGAAAATGCTGTTGTGATAACTTAAAAATGTCTTGATCCTGATTTCCTAAGACAAATTTGTCAACAACTTCAGAGTTTGCATTAAAGTAATCTTCTACTTTTGAATTATCTACTGAAATTTGATCTTTTGTTTTGTTTTTTTCAGCAAAATTGTTTTCATCACAAAATGATTGGACAAAATGGGCCCGGAAGCTTGAAATATTCTCAAAAGGTTGCTGTGAGGTATGCCAATATTTGTTGACTATTTCTGTTTTTTCTAAACTTTGGTTTAAAGTTGGCTTAAATAAATGAGGATATTCATTATAAATAACATCATCAAAAGTTGGAGAAGTTTCATTTTCTGGAGAAAATTTATGTTGAAAAATAACATCTCTTGCCTGAACTATATTTCCTTGGTTATCAACATGACTTTGAGAGAAAGAGTAAGATTCAGTTGTAATGGAATGAGAAGAAGTAAATTCTGTTATATTCCCACAGTTATCTAAATTTGTCTTTGAGGAAAAATAGTTTATATTATCCGTAGTAAGGAGAGTTTTGTCAGCATTCCTTATAGTGCCCACCAATTCCTCAATTTTAAAGGACATATTGTTTTGCAACTTGGAAACATTTTCTAACAGTATCCTCTCTTCATTGGCATCCAATTTTTCAATAATGGATATATCTTCAACTCCAAGATTGGTCATTTGCATGATAACTTTTTCTTCTTCTACTGGCATTTCAGCTTCCTGTTTTGAAATGAAAGTTTGTCTAGATAAAACTGTTTTTACAACTGGTTCATTAATGATAGTTTTATACTGCACAGATAGCTGAATGTCGCCAGACTTTGTATTAGACAAAGGCATCCAAGTTTCTAAAATACATTTATCTTTCACTTCATCAATGCTTAGAATACATTTTCCGAGGCACTGTGAATCTTCATCCCTGTTATCTGCAAAAATCTTGATAGTTAATGTTTCACCAGATCCTCCATCAACACCAAAATGACACTTGAAATCAAATACTATGGTTTCATTATATATTGATTTGAATGACTTTTTGACTTCTGAATCCAGACTTACAGTTACAAAAATATTCAGGGGAACTGGATTCTCCAGCAACAATTTCTTAACGCGATGAATATGCAAAGATATGGTATCCCTCTTCTTATTGTCAATAGAACTTGATTTAGATTCAATGTCAACAGGCTTTTGTTTCTCAGCCTCTATATATGCCTGATCTTTTACAATATCTCTTATTGTTACAAGTTCATCTGTTTCTTGAATTTTTCTAAAACTTGTCTCTTCAGAAGTATTTACTACTGTCAGCTCTTGCACAGATATGGTTTCATTTGGAGAAAAGGAAGAGGAAATATAAAGTTCACCACTTTTAACGTTCATGAGTTCAGCTACAGTAATGTCTACATTTTGCCTTATTAGATCTCCTACATTTAGTACTGCAAAACCCAAAGCATCATCTTTACCAATATCTTCATCAAACACGTTTATGTAAATTTCATCAGAAGAGTTTTTGTCAATTATAAAGCTTACCACAAATTCAAAAATGGGATTTAGATTGTTTTTAACTGTTTTTGATCTATATTTCTTGCTGCCATATTCAACCACAACATATGGATCAGATTTATCAAAAGAATCTTTGTTGGCTAGATTTTTTCCATTGTGAATATTGAGCTGCAATACTCCATCCTGTTTAATATTACGTACATGCTCTTTCTCTGTCTGTTTCTTCCTTTCCAATAGCACCTGAGTGTTTTGGAGGTTCTGAGCTTTGTCAAATTCAAAATTTTCTTCAAACTTCAATTTATTCTCTATCTCCTTACTTTCATGAAGCTTATGTGCCTCCTGAAGTTGTTGATCTATTTCAAGCTCCCATACTTCTTTAAGCTTCTTACTTTTCTCAAATTGTCTTACTTCTTCAATGTTCTGAAATTCTTCCATCATGATTCTTTCGTCAAGCTTCTTGGTGTCTTTGAGCTTCTCAGCTATCTCAGGCTTCTGAATTTCTTTAAGACTTTGAGCTTCTCCCACTGTTTTTGGTTCTAAAAGCTCATTTGCTTCTTTATAAGCCTTTGGCTTCTGAGGTTCTTTTAGAGCTTCCTGGTAACTCTTAGGTTCTTCTTTTTCAGAGTCGATTTCTTTTTGATGGAAAACAGAGGATATATAAAGTTCACCACTTTTCACATTCAACAGTTCAACTACTTTAGTGTCTGCATTCTGCCTGATCAGTTCTTCCACATTTAGAACTGCAAAACCTAAGGCATCATCTTTACCAATATCTTCATCAAACAAGTTTATGTAAATTTCATCAGATGAGTTTTTGTCAACTTGCAGGTCTACTGCAAATTCAAATTTTGGATTAAGATGGTTTTTAACAGTTTTAGATCTGAATTTATGTCTGTCATATTCAACTACAACATAGGGATCAGATTTACCAAAGACATCTTTATTGGCCAGATTTTTTCCACAGTGAACAATAAGCTGTAAGGTTCCACCTTGCTTAACTTCTTGGGATTGTTCAAGCTTTTTATTTTCTTCCAGCATCTGAGCTTTTTTAAAGACCCAATCTTCTTCCTTTATATTTGCTTCTTCAACCTCTTTTCCTTCATCATGCATCTGACCTTTTTTTATCTTCTTATCTTGTTCAAGCTTTTTAGCCTCTGCAAGCGTCAGTGTTTTTTTGGGCATCTGAAGTTTTTCTTTATTACTTTGTTCCAACTTGGAACATTTTATGAGCTCATTTACTTCTGCAACCCTCTGAACTTCTGTTTTTTTACATTCCTTGAGCTCTTTAATATCTTCACTTTCTTCAAGTTTCCTAATTTCTTCAAGGCTTGGAGTCTCATCATGCCTCTGGACTTCTTCTTGCTTTTTATCCTTTTGAATTTCTTTGAACTCCTTTACTTCTTGTTGTTGTTCAAGAAAGAAGTATTCTCCAAGTGAAGCTAATTCTTTAGCAGTGTTACCACTTTCCCCTTCTTGAGTTATTATTGAAGAAAATGTAATTCCACCCTTTCCACACAATAGATTTTCCCTTTTCCTTTCAACTGGATTTGAGTCAACCAACTCAAGGATATTTAAGGCAATAAATCCCATTGCATCATCTCTAATAATGTCCTCATCAAATACATTGATAAATATTTCATCAGATTTATTTGTATCAAAATGAAACTCTGTGTAAAAATCCCAATTGGGGTTAAGATTATTTCTTTCTGTTTCGGATCGATATTTTTTATCTCCATATTCCAACACAACATATGGATCAGATTTACCCAAGGTATCTTTGTTTACTAAATCTGTACAAGAATGAATTGTTAACTGACATCTTCCTGATACAGGTTTAGCAACTGATCCTAAAACATCACTCTTATTATCATCCTTCTTTGCATTATCCTTCATATTAATATTGAGATTCTCTTCAAACTCCTTTTCCATCTTCTGAACTGCTAAGACATCCATGGAATCAAGGGCTTCATGCTCTTCAAATTTAATGGTTTTCCACATCTCTGCATGGTCAGTAGACTTTTCATTTTCTTGTTTGGACGATACCTCTTTAATCTTTAGTTCAATATCCGAATTAGAATTGTCGAAATCCTCTTTCAAAAAGATTGGAGAAAGATCTGGACTACACTGGTCCTCAGTGGTAGTATAACTACCCACATCTTTTTCAACATTTTTCACCTCTTTGGTTAGAACTGGTGAAGGGTGTTCAAACTCTTTGCTAATTTCTTGAACAATTTTACCCTTAGACAATTGGGAACACAAGTCTTTCTCAACTTCAAAAGAGATGACTTCTACATTGTTGTCAAAAATGACATTGAGTTCTCTGTCAAGTTCAAGGTCATCAAACTTGGTTTCAATTAATTCATCTTGTTCATCCGTCCTCAAAATCAAATCTTGGGAAACAACAGTTTTCTGGTGCATATCCTCTCTAATAATTACCTTAGTCTTATTAGATAAAAATGATTCAAAACGGCTGTCTTCATTCTGATATTCCTTAGAGAACTTGATGGAAACGTCCTGCTTCTCTGAACTATGGAAATTTAATATACTTTGACTTAACATAGATGTATTTTCAGGTTTTCCAACATCATCTAGCAACTTTTTGGCTTGATCCAAACTTTTAGCTTCTTCCAACAACTTATCTTCTGTTAGCATTTTGACTATTTCTAGCTTTGGGTCATTCTCCAGTTTTGTACCATCTCCTGGCTTAGTTATATCTGTGGGCATTAATGCTTCATTATCAGCTTTTTGTCTTTGAGGTTTCCAGGCTTCCTTTGATTCATCTTTTTTAAAGTCAATTTCTTTCTCATGAAAAATAGAAGATATATATAGTTCACCACTTTTAACATGCATTAGTTCAACTACTTTGATGTCTGCATTCTGCCTGATCAGATCTCCTACATTTAAAACTGCAAAACCTAAAGCATCATCTTTACCAAAATCTTCATCAAACAAATTTATAAAAATTTCATCAGATGAGTCTTTGTCAACAATTAGGTCTACTGCAAATTCAAATTTTGGATTAAGATTATTTTTAACAGTTGTTGATCTGTATTTATGACTGTCATATTCAACTACAACATAAGGATCAGATTTACCAAAGACATCTTTATTGGCCAGATTTTTTCCACAGTGAATGATGAGTTTCAAAATGCCAACTTCTACTTTCTTCATACTGTCTTCTTCTATAGTTATGCTTTCCACAAGCTTCTGAGTGTTCTCAAGTTTCTGCATTTCTTCCAACTTATATCTTTTGTCATCACTCTGTTCATCTTCTAACTTAATTCTTTCTTCAAGCTTCAGCACTTCTTCTGACTTATTTCTTTTTTCCAGATTCTGTGCTTCTTCAATCTTTATACTTTGTATGTCTTCAAGCTTCTTACTTTCTTCAATCTTTATACTTTGTGTGTCTTCAAGCTTCTTACTTTCTTCAATCTTTATACTTTGTACGTCTTCAAGCTTCTTACTTTCTTCGATCTTTATACTTTGTGTGTCTTCAAGCTTCTTACTTTCTTCAATCTTTATACTTTGTATGTCTTCAAGCTTCTTACTTTCTTCAATCTTTATACTTTGTGTGTCTTCAAGCTTCTTAATTTCTTCAATCTTTATATTTTGTACGTCTTCAAGCTTCTCCACTTCTTTTAACTTATTTCTTTTTTCCAGCTTTTGTTCTACTTCTATCTTCATATCTTGTTTGTCTTCTCTTTTCTTATTTTCTTCAAGCTGCTGCACTTCTTCCAACTTATGTCTTTCTTCATCACTCTGTTCATCTTCTAACTTAATTCTTTCTTCAAGCTTCAGCACTTCTTCAGACTTTCTTTTCTCCAAATTCTGCGCTTCTTCAATCTTTATATGTTGTGTGTCTTCAAGCTTCTTTGCTTCTTCAATCTTTATACTTTGTGTGTCTTCAAGCTTCTTTGATTCTTCAATCTTTATATTTTGTGTGTCTTCAAGCTTCTTTGCTTCTTCAATCTTTATACTTTGTGTGTCTTCAAGCATCTTACTTTCTTCAATCTTTATATTTTGTGTGCCTTCAAGCTTCTTACTTTCTTCAAGCTTCTGCACTTCTTCAAACTTATTTCTTTTTTCCAGCTTTTGTTCTAATTCTATCTGCATATCTTGCTCGTCTTCTCTTTTCTTACTTTCTGCAAGCTGCTGCACCTCTTTTACCTCATTTCTTTCTTCCAAATTCTGTGCTACTTCAATCTTTACAGGTTGGGTGTCTTCTTTCTTCTTTATTTCTCCCAGCTTCTGCACTTTTTCTGCCTCATTTCTTTCTTCCAACTTCTGTGCTACTTCAATCTTTATACATTGAGTGACTTCACTCATCTTACTTTCTTCAAGCTCCTGCACTTCTTTTACCTTATTTCTTTCTTCCAGCTTCTGAGCTTCTTCGATCTTTATACTTTTAGTGTCTTCCTTCTTCTTACTTTCTTCAAGCTTCATCACTTCATCAATCTTTAAACTTTTTTCAAGTTTCTGAGCTTCTTCTAATTTAATTTTTTTCTCCAGCTTCTGCACTTCTTCTATCTTTTGACTTTCTTCCTGTGCTTCCTCAAGCTTCTGAACTTTGTTCTTTTTGCTCTCTTCAGGCAAATGACTTTCATTGATCTTTTTTACTTTTTCAAGATTTAGGGCTTCATCCATTTTGTTATTTTCCATCAGGTTCTGAACTTGTTTTGATTCTTTTTCTTCTTCAAGATTATGGACTTGTCTAAACTTTTGAGTTTCTTTAAGCTTTATTTTTTCAAGGAGCAGCTGAGCTTCTTCAGGATTCTTGATTTCTTCAAAGCTCTCAGCTACTTCAAGTTTGTTGGATTCTTTAATAGTTTCTTTTGGATAAAAGGAAGAGGAAAAATGAATTTCACCACTTTTGACATTCATAAGTTTAACTACTCTGTTGTCCGCATTCTGCCTGATCAGATCTCCTACTGTTAAAACTGCAAAACCTAAGACATCATCTTTACCAATATCTTCATCAAACAAGTTTATGTAAATTTCATCAGATGAATCTTTGTTGACACTCAGGCTCACCACAAATTCAAATTTGGGATTAAGATTATTTTTTACTGTTTCTGATCTGTGTTTCTTATTGTCATATTCTACTATTACATATGGATCAGACTTACCAAAAACATCTTTATTGGTCAGACTTTTTCCACAATGAACTGTAAGCTGTAGGATGCCTTCTGTTACTTCATTAATTTCTTCAAGCTTCAGGACTTCCATTTTCTGACTGTCCTCCTTAATCTTCTGACCTTCAAACTCTTGAGCTTCATGCATATGATCTTCTTCATGCTGCTTACATAGTTTAAGCTTAGGAGCTTCTTCAATCTCCTGAGCTTTTACCATAAGCTTTGCATGTTCAAGTTTCTGAGTCTCAGAATCTAGATTTGTTCTGTCATTTGTATTTTGATCATTTAATTTTTTTTCAGTTTTGGTTGTTAACTTTAAAAGATCTATATCTCTCTTTTCCAGGGATTGCAATGTTTCTTCTGGAATAAATTCCGAAAAAACAAATACTTGTCCTTTTTTGCATCCTTTAAGGTCAACCCATGAGTTCAAATTTGATAACTCCTGGGAATTTAGAGTTACATATCCCAAAGAGTCATCCTTTCCAATTTTTTTCTTGTTGAATATTTCAATGCCTATTTCTAAATTTTGATAATCAGTGATATTTAACTCAATTTGGTGATTCCATTCCGGATTGTTGTTATTTTTTATGGTTTCAGTGCTCTGATGGTTACCTTGGAAACTAATTGTTGCATAGGGATCAGATTTGCTAAAAATGTCCTTCTTCTGGAGATTTTGAGCTTTGACCAGAACAAAAATTAAATTACCCTTAGATGGCCAGACCTCTGTATTTAGTAGACTGTCTTCTTTGTAAGTTTTATCCATTATTTGTAACTCCTTCTGTTCTACTTCAATCTCCACCACTTGCTCCTCTCGGTATGCTTCTCTACCAGGTGTCTCCAGATTTAGTCCTTCATCTTCTGGTAATCCTTTTTCTGAATGTAAACTCTGAGGTCGTTTAGATATCCCTTCAGTAGCCATATCTTCAAAACATTTAGCAAGATCTTCAACACTTCTCCTGCCTTCTACAGAGTTTTTAGTCTGCACTCTCTCTAAAGTTATGTTCTTTTTGAGGCCTGCTTCCTCAGCCATAGGGCAATTTAGTTCCAGTTCAAAGTCTAAGGAGCTTTGATAGCCTATTTCTCTGTTAGTTGGTTCATTAGGAGTTGTGACTTGAGTACTTGTTCTGCTGGGATCAAGATCTCCTTTTTGTGGAGGGGATGTGCTTGCAGAATGCATAGTGTGCTGGGGTGGACTTGAGCTTGCATCCTTAGTTGTTCTAAGCAACTCTGCTGTTCCTCTTACCCCCATAGGACTTGTAGCTTTGTTATCTAAAAATAGTATTGGACTTAGCTGAGCATCACAATGTGCACCATACTGGGTACTTCTACTAGTATTGGATTCTTGCGCAGCTGCCAAGTTATGAGTGGAATCTATACCCTCACTCTGTTCGGGACTGAAAGGGGGCAGGTCATGTCCAATAGAACTTGGACTTAATTCTGAATAATCCATATCAGTGTCAGTAGTAGGCTCACGTAGATCAAGAAGTAGCTTTCTTGTTCTCAATTTGTCTCCAGTTAAGTCCAAACTGCTTATTCCTGTGTCTGTGAAAAGCCCACTTTCAGTTAAAGGGCTCTCTGGTGTTCCAGCAATTTCATGTGCAAGCTTTTGAATCTTTTTCTCTAAAGTTAACTTACTTTCCTTTATTTTTCTTGATATATCAGTTGTCTGTTTTTCTTCACTTGTATGATCAAGGTCATGAACTGTGATTCCAAAGCTTTCTTTTGGATCAAGTGAGATTTCAACACCCTGTTTTAAATCTGTCTCAATAGTGACATAGTTTAAAATTGTGGAAACATTAGGACTGGTAAGGTTAGGACAAGGAAGGGGATGAAGAGAGGGGCTACTGCTAGCTCCAGCAGCTGAACAAGGAAATATAAATGAAACTTTGCTCTGTTTACCTTGTATTTTATTGCCAATACATGTCAATAACTTTAAAATCAAGAAAATTCTTCTTGAAGATAAATAGAACTTAAAGTGATTTTTAAAAAACAAATAATATGCTGAATAAAATCATTATTTTTGTATATATTTTTTCAACTTTATTTTAAAGTTTTTTTGCCACAAACTCTAATTTTCTAATACCTATGATTTTGCAACCCAATGTAGACCTTTGATATTTCCAACCATGAATTCTTTTAGCTCAAATAATCAAAATTTAAAATCATCAGATTGCAAAGATATAGGGATTGGAAAATTGGAGTTTGTGACAAAATAAAAACAAAATTTCCAGTTTTAAATAATTATAAATGATATTTCAGAATATTTAAAATTCCAGATGATTGATAAGATTCAAAATCTCTAAAACTTTAACAGAAATTACGCTAATTTGACACTATTGGCAATAATAAAGAAGAAAAAACTGAAAAGCTCAAATAACTCTGATATTTTACTTTACTGGGTGTTATAGAATAATCAAACTATAGAATGAACTTAAGGATTCAGGGACAGTCTAGGGAGATGTTGATAAAAACATTTTGGCTTGAAGCTTACAATTTTCAAAAATCTGTTTGCAATTTGCATTATAGCCAAAATGTTTTATGAAAAGAAACCCATGAGATAGGCATTGCATAAGAAGATTACAAAACATTGAAATAAGAATATTTTCAACAAATTTAAATTTTCATGCCAGGTTTTCTAAAAAAAGTGAGGGTTTCCTTTTAATGTCTTACGTCGTATAAAATTTCATCCAACTATAAGTTATTCTATACCCCTAATTTTATTTAGGTAAAATATGTAGCATAATTATAGGTGCTGTACAGTGTACATACACATGTCATGTATTGTGCACAATAAAAATAGAAATATAGGAAAGCTTTTTTCTGTTCAGTAAATGTGTATTATAATTTGAGAAAAATAAAAAAGCACTGCAAACCATAAAAGATTGCTCTTCCAATGTCTTTTTGTAAATATAAGTGTACGTATAATACAACGGAACCTAAGGAGGTAAGGTCAGGAGGATACTGAGCCAAGGACAGGGTATAGATCGAGGATAGAACTGAGGTTAGGATGAAACCATACAAGAATTCATATATGGCTTCTTTTTAGGTCATAAGCTTTATTTAATTTCATATTTATGTAAATCATTATAATATTAGTTGAATATTCGGGGTTACTATCAAAGTATTTGTGGTATACTTATTACTTAGACTTCTACTAGGAACAAATTAAATTTAAAATATAATTTAGGTACAATTACAGTACAAAATAAAATTTAAAATATACTAAGGTAAAATTATAGTTCAAAATTAAATAAAGTCAACTAGTTTTGTACTTAAAAAATTTAACTCTGTTTGTAAAACCGATAAACCAGATAATCTCTTAGAATCCGTCTGTAGTTGAATGGAAAATTATACGAACTAAGATTGAGCAACTAATACTTCTTAATTATGAAGACGGAAGAAAGCATTAAATGTTGCCACATCTCCTACTATTAGCTAAATAAGAGGACAGCTTACCTTTAATACCCTTCTTCTCCTTTTCATTCTCCCCCTTGTCCCCCTTGTCCTCCTTGTCCTCCTTGTCTGCCTCATTAACCACAGTTACACCTGCTTCATCCAGTGAAGTTTTGGTGCCTACAATTAAATCCTAAGTTCAAGCGGACAATATAAAACATCATTCAATTGTATTAGAACTAGAAATACAAATTCACAATATGTTACATGTTTAAAATCTAAATTCTTAAGCATTTGGGAACTAAATATATCCGTTTTTGTACATTTGGGAACTAAATATATCCGTTTTCGTACATTTGGGAACTAAATATATCCGTTTTCGTACATTTTGATTATACATTTACCTGTGAATGCAATATTTGGGAACTAAATATATCCGTTTTTGTACATTTACCTGTGAATGCATTATTAGCTCCCAGAGTTGAGTCTGTGGTTTCAATTGTCAAGTTCTTTTCCTCAGAACTCGTCGTTACTCCGTTCTTTGTTTCCTCGTTAAACTTTATTTCTTCTATCATTTCCTCCTTCTTTGACTCTTGAACGACTTCTTTGACGGCAGAGTTTTCTGTTACTAGTTCTGTTACTTCGGACTCATGAACTCTGGTAGACGTTCCAATCCTTGATTCTTGTTTTTGAGCATTTGATGCTATTGATTCTTCTGTTTGTTCTTCCTGAATTGAAGATTTCTGAATTTTTGTTTCTTGGACAAATGACTCCTGAACCGATGATTCCTGAACCATGGATTCCTGGACAACCGACTCCTGGATTGATGATTCCTGAATCATGGATTCTTGGAATGAAGATTCTTGAATAATAGATTCTTGGACCGAAGACTCTTGAATCATAGATTCTTGGGCAGAAGACTCGTGAATCATAGATTCTTGGGCAGAAGATTCTTGAATCATAGATTCTTGGACCGAAGACTCTTGAATCGTAGATTCTTGTACCGAAGACTCTTGAATGATGGACTGCTTGGTCGACTGCTGCATCATGGATTCCTGCACCGAGGATTGATGCTTCACTGAAGATTCCATGGATTCCTGCACCAAGGACTGCTGCACTGAAGATTCTTGAATTTTCATCTCTTGAACATTCTGTTCTGTTGAACTCTTGACGGTTTGCTAAACAAATATATCGTTAGTAAAAAATTTGACTCAGTGCCTTTAAATGTTCTTTAAAATTGTAATCAGAAATGAAATATCAGCAAAAAACCTAACCTTTGAAGTCACTTCATCCAAACTCATCTTTTCCATTTTTCCTTCTACCATAGATTCAATTATCTCCATTTTTGACTCTTTTCTAGTCTCAGAGAAGGACTCTTCATGGGTCATTTTAACCTCATCGAAAGAGTCCTGGATTAGCGATGACTTTTGTAAGGACGAATCCTGGGATGTGGATGACTGCTGCGAGAATGAGGACTCGGTAAAAACCTTCTCTTCTGCTCTGTATTTGATCTCAGTCTCGTCGGAGCTTTCCGTCCTTTCCTCGGAGATCTCTGACATGTGCTTTCGATCCTAGGAACAAGACAAAATCAAAATCTATTTTTTTATTTAGAATTATATACGTACTTTAAGACTATTTATTCAAAGTGTTCTTTAAAGTTTAAACTATACAAGCGACATCACATTCCAGGAAGAGAAACGATTTTATCAACTTTTAAGTATACTAGTTTACCCGCACTTTGTCATAAATTACGATTTTAGCTATTTTTTTCGACCCACTCAACTTAGAATCTCAAAAACAAGCTAATAACATTACCGTGGATCTCCCAAGTTCCCCAATCAAAATTTGAGGCAAATCGTTCTATGGGTTCCCAAGTTATGATCGGACAAACAAACAACTTTATATATATAGAAGATATTATGTGAATTGAATTTAATACTCTGCACAGTTCACATTGCAAAAAAAGTATGGTTAATTTTAATTTATTCAACTAATTTGAACGCTAACCTGATGAATTTCATTTTCATCATAGCTCACATCCATACTGTAGTCCCGCTTCAGGGTGGAGTTTTTCCCACCGAACCCGTTAAGTCCGGCCTTGAAGGTATCAAACCCGTCCTGGAGAAGCTCATGCTCAGCAATATTCATCTCGTCCTGATCTGTAACTTCAGACAAGGAGATCGTGCACTCGTCAATAATGTCCTGTCGACCACAGGATGCAAGCGCACTCTTCAGCGCGTTTCCGGTTGCTTTGTGACCGGCAGTGTTTAACCATAGCCTAACATTTAAATTATTTTAAGCATCTTCGAATATCGATATTGAAAATGATAATGATAATGATAATGATAATGATAATGATAATGATAATGATAATGATAATGATAAAACAAACTGGAAATATACATATTTGTTTTAATTTTAAAGAATGAACATGAATGTTTAATCTGTATAGAATAAAGCTGATAAACAAATATGGCTTCTACTGGATTAGAAGACAAGGGAACAAAAGCAGAAGTAAATATTTTTACTTCCTACACGTTTCTGAGCCCCTACCTAAGCATAACCATAGCCTGCTGTCCTAAGTTGTCAGGATACTCTGTGATGATAAGGTTGATATCCTGATCTTCTATGTCTAGTTCTCGGGCAACCTAAATAATTGGTTTACCATTAATATTTTTTCAAAATATTTTTAAAGAGAATTTTATTTCTTAACTAAAGACGTAGAAATTGATTGTACGTATAGTTTTTCAAGCAAAAGAGGAGGGGGGTGAAAATATAAATAACTAACCTTAACCCAATCTTTACCAAGATGATTGGATATATCTGATATCCTGAGATCCGCTTTCTGAATAGTATTCAACTTTCCGTACCCAGAATCCCGAAGGAAACTGTACTTTTCCTACACAGTCATCAAATATTTTTATTTCTCTTTGATGAAGTATATTTAAATAATGAAAAAAGTCAAGACACCTTTTTTAATCATTATTATTGTTGCAAACAGTCAATCGTTGATGGCACTTTATACTTTTCGTGAACGATCTATCCAATTTTTAGGGGAAAATTAAAGGATGAAAGATAACACATGATTGAATGAATGAATCACAACTAAAGATGATTAGATGAAAATATGTAATGGCAAGAATGAGAATTTCAGATGAAAGTAAATGACGGCTTAGGGTGAGAATAAATGAGAATACTTGAAAGCTTAGGATGATGAAAACAGATAATGACAATATTTGACAGCTAAGGATGAGGATTGAGGATAATTTAATAGTTTAGGAGGATGATAATTTCAAGGTTAAAGATATGAGTAATATTGACAGGTGTAAATAAGTGGGCTTGTGTACCTGTATAGCCATGATATCCTTGTCTGTGTAAGAATGATCAGGACTAATATCTCCAGGTAGGCTGATATTAAGGTTACAGATAGGATTAGGTTGAACCTCTCCTTTCCCTGTCCTCGCCTCACGGAAGAAGCTGATACGTCCTGAACAATTAATATGAAATATACACTTTAACAACGAACTGAAATGAGTTTGCATTAGACATTAATTTTGCATTACATAATAATCATATTTGTATTTGCAAATAAACAATACTCGACCTTTTTGTACCCACTCCGGAGCATTTAGTATTTAACATTTACATATAATAAGAAGCTGTATTTTATAATAATATTAGTAATCCTTAAAAGACAATTTATATTTAATTGAATTGAAGAGTTTGTTGTTATAAAACAACTGTCCATCCTTTTTTTAAAGAAAATTATGATAATCAGGGATTAAATACAAAATGTATAAATACAAATTTTAGAAAGCTCAAGTCGCACTTTTCTTTTACGGCAAAAAATGCTTAACAAAATTGCTTTTAACTGTTGTAACTGACCTAGCGGATCATTGTTTGGATCTTTAACTCTAACTGTGAAGGGAAGTCTGTTCTCCCTGAAAGCGAGGAACTTGTTGGTCAACTGATCTCCAGATTTAGTGACAGGTGTCAGATTACCAGCAAACTCAAGGTAGTGAGTCTTTCCTTCAAGAACCTAAACAAGATGCTGGTTGATCACTGTGACAACAGTTTTGTAAATATAAATACATTACAAATGTATATAATTCCTCCATAAAGCCTAAGTTTGATGAAATATGTCTGCAGGTTTATTTTGTTAACCAATAAAATAATGAAGTCAACTCAGAGGAAAAAAGTCTTTTTACCTCAACATCTCTGGATTTAGCAACTTCGTGAAAATGCTCTTGATGTTCTAAGGTTTTCTCCTCCCTGTCATCCGTCATACAGAAAACCCGCATCCGAGCCTCAAGCTGCTCATGGCGTTTAGCGAACACAACATATTTAGCCATAAAGGGAACGTGAATAGCTTCTTTGTACAATGTGGTGGCCATCTTTGTAGCTTCAGGAACATTTCTGCAGTCCATTAACCAGAACCGGGCAGACACCTTAAATACACATACGACATAAAAAAACATTCAAATAATTTTATTCTTTAAAAAAAAAAAATCAAAGTCAATATAAAATTAAATCAAATCAAAATAAGAATTGTTCAAAGGCAAAGAAGGATAAGCTATTAAAAAATTACCGTCGTTGTAAAGCTGACACAATCATTAAGGAAGTTAAGAGGAGTAGAACCAGTGACATCCTCCCACTGAGCTCGTGTTGTTCCACCTGATTAATCAATCAATCACGTCAACCAATCAATTAATCAATCAATAATAAAACATGAACATCAATGCATAGCTACAGTCAACACCCAGCTAGATTTGATTTCATTCTGTACAGTAAGCGGCAGGGGGCAGAACTTGAGACAAGTTCAAGTTTTACCCCTTTATACCTCACAATACGGAGCAGATGAAGAAATTGTGCAAAAAGTGAAATAGCTTTAGAAAAAAAATAAGAAAGGCAGAAGTCTCACCAAAAAATCAAATATCTTGGTTAACAACCCCCCAACAAAAACATATGCTCAGAATCTGCAAAATCGCAAGAGCGTCTTGAAGTAAAAAGTAAGAATTCAGTTATTTATATTAAAATGAACAAAAAATACAAGGTTAACCTGGTGCATAATTATCATGCATTTTTATGATCTGTTTCAAAGAAGCAGCCTATTTAATAATTACTAGGGTAGCCTTAAAACCATACAGCATGACCCCAGGATTTGCAGGATATTATTAACGACTGTATAGTGTCTGACAAACAAGTCAGGATAAACTGTTCATGGTCAAGCACTTAGCAGAAACATTAAAATGTAAAAAATGGGCATTTTAAATGAGTTGCCTGAGGTAAGGTGTCTTAATAATGTTAATTTTAAGACACCCCAGATTGATAGCATTTTTCAGTGTATGTAATGTAAACTAAAACTGTCTAATTTACTACAAAATGAATACAGAAAAGTAAAAAGAAATGGTAATCTTAATTCATTAGCCGATATTACAATTTTTCAGATATAAATTTTCCAATAAGTTTTTCTAGTTTCTACCAAATCTGCTGAATGGTTTAAATGAAGGATTTGATAAAAATTGGCATTATATGTAAAATTTTACATTTACTAAGAATTATTGACAAATCATCATTGGAAAATATACACCCTCATTGTGAAGGATATGTTTCTTGTATATAGTATTGCTAAATGTCTAAGTTTTGAATTGTATGATGATCAAGTATAGGGTATAGGAAATTAAGAAGGATATAACGTATCCTGTATTAAAGGATTAAAGGAAAAATGAGGTTACAATGCAAAAAGAGGATAAAAACAAATATTTGGTAGCTTGCAATAAATTTTAAAAATTGTATTTAAATATTTTAAATATTGTATTGGGTTATGATAAAACAAAACCATTGTGGATTAAAGTATTAAATAGATTAAAACTTATAAAAAGAACAGCTGATTTTATTAAATTGTATTGAGGAATAATATGAATAAGACTGGGAAAAGAAGGAAAATAAAGTTGATGAGATATGGTTAAGAAAGATATAATATCTTGTTTTGAAAGAAATGATTGGGTTTTCAATTTTGTGTTAATGTTAGTCCAAACCACATAAAAGTTGATGCCATTTTATTTCCAAATTTTTCTGAGGGCTAGAGGGATATATAAATTAGGGATAATTTTATTAAGATAGGTTTTACAAGAATAAAATCACTAAGGTAGAAGTATAAGTACATATAATTTGGTTTTATCATCTCACTACAGCTAATATTTAATGAAATTTCTAAATTTGTATCAAATGAAATTAAAGTTTCTTAATTTTTATGGAGATGGAGTTAGTGATGAAATTTTAATTATTATCAATATTGATATTTTTAAATTATGTTTTACCAACAACTTAAATATTTGCTGACTATCCTGAGTTGTAAGCCAGTTGATAAAAAGAGAAATATTTAATTTAAAGAGAATTTTTTTGAAAGTTCTAAGNCAAAAAAAATCAATCAATATTGCTGTTAAGGGAGAATTAAACTGATGCTGTTTACTGAAGTCCAGGTTGTCCTGCTACTAGATCTCAGTTCTACATGCAGTTTGCATGTCCAGTAGTACTCAACAGCTTAAAAAATGATGTACATGTATAACATGTATACATTTTACATGCCAAGTGTGTTTCATTTTCTGCTGTACAGATAGAAACAGTACGTACACTGTACATGCAAATATGTTAAAGGGAGTGTTCGCGAAAAATGAAAGGGGGTATAGGCTTAATGCGATAAAAAAGCGCTTTTGATCGATACTAATCTTACTTCTATCTGTTGCGTCTATAAGGAGAAAATTGTTAGAAACGACTCACACGGAAGAACGCAGCGCCCATACAAATTCGGAAAGATGCAACATTCAACTCGGATCGTAAACAAATCAATTTAATTCCAAACAAATCATTCAGATATTACAAACAATAGTAATCGGTTATTTTTCGACGCATTCATATATAGTTAATATTTCATAATATTTTTGATTTTGTTTTTTTTAGATTAATTTTCGCTGGCGCTGGATTTTCGAACATTCCTGGAAAATATGAAAATGTCGTCTTCATTATCAAAAATCCTCGAAACAGGAAAAAATGTAACTCTCAAATCATGAAAAATACAAAATGTTATGAAATATCAACTATTTACGAATGCGTCGAAAAATAATCGATGACTATTGTTTGTAATATCTGGATAATTTGTTGGGAATTAAATAGATTTTTTTACGATCCGAGTTGAATGTTGCATCTTTCTGAATTTGTATGAACACTACGTTCTTCGGTGTGAGTCGTTTTTAACAATTTTCTCCATATAGACGCAACAGATAGAAGTAAGATTAGTAGCGATCAAAAGCGCTTTTTTATCGCATTAAGCCTATACCCCCTTTCATTTTTCGCGAACACTCCCTTTAAGTTAGAAAATAAAATCATTCAGCAGACCAGTCTTAAAGAACTATTATATTTCTCAGGCTAATTATAAACTTGTGCTTTTAAGAAAATGGGGGGTCGACATGCAGTTTTGCAGTGTGTTTCTTTTTGTCGCATAAAAACATGTTTGAAGGTATAAAAGTTGATTGATAAGACTCACTAGTTGAATATTTGTAGTTATTGGTGGAGCTCACTAAACATATATAATCTCAGTTTTATGTTTATGTGCCAGCTAAGTTGTCTTACAAAGAAAAGGTTTGTTTAATTTTTATTTATCAGGACATTGCAGTTTACATTAAAAAACCAATATATTTGTAAGACCAACATAGAAAATAAATATGAAATCTACAAAATTCAAATAAAATATTTTTTTTCAGACAACTCATTGAATTTTTTAAATTGCCTTTTATTGGCTTGACTGTCCCAAAAATGCAAATTCTGGGGACAATCTTTATCAAACTTGCATTTGTTTAAAAAGAATTTAGGTAAAAAGGCAAGTATGTTATAAGGGCGCCACAGCTAGTGAAGCTAAAATGGTTGAAAACTATCCCAAAGGTGTGGCGTCCAAAATGGAAGTAAAAAATGCCCAGATTTTACCTTTTAAGGACCGTTTCCTGAACACACCTATTGCAAGCAAACGTTAATACTTTATCCTCAAGCAGAAAGGTAAACAGGGTGTTCAAAAAATGCTTGGATAAATTGCCATTATCAAATTAAGTCAGAAGCTTTTTTGAGACCCTGTAATCTAAGTGAAAATTAAGTACTATTTTTTAACACTCTCTGAACAATTTTAACAAATATATAGTGAAGATTGAAAGCAAGTGAACTGATCTATTAGGGGTTATATATATACTAGTAATATGTTTAAAAATTAGTCATTATTAACTGATCTAAACCCCTAGCTTTCATCTAGATACTAATAGAAAACTAATAAGATACAATACAGTATACACAGTACATGTCTAATGTACAGTTTCTTTGATCCTCAGACATAAATAATCATGAGTATCAGTTAAGTAAATATGTCTGAGAAGCATAGCTACCCAACATTGTAATGCATGCTCTAGGGTTGGGAACACAGTTTTCAAGTGCACAGGTCATATTTCAATTCACAATTTTCCCAGGAGAACGAATTGGTTTTTTTTTATGAATTTGTTTAATTAGTGCGCGGAGTGGTGACAAGTACGCGCGCACATGCTGACCAGCATCTTACCTGTAATTGAACATAGAAGACGAAGTGTCGGAGTATCACCGGAGTACTGGTTTATCATTCCTTTACCAGCAGCAACAGGGACAGGGATAGTCAGGGTAATAGGTTTATGGAACTTCCGCCTATCAATAAGTAGGTACAGGATAAAACAATAAAAGGATATAATTTTTTTTTATTTCTATTGCTCACATTAGCTTTAAAATCAGAATCCAAAATTGAAAACCTTTTGTTAAAATTTAAATTGTAAATGATTAAAGATCAACCATTTTTATGCAACCAAAATCTTAATCTTAATCTTCTAAAATATCATTATTTTTAATATGTACTTTTTATACTTGCTGTGTTGAAGAATTTAAAAAAGATCTTGCCATTATAAATAAACCATTACACATGTATTGATAATATTAATAAATATATAATAATAAAAGGGGGCCAACAAGATATTTTATAGATTTATGTATTGTATTTCAGCATGTAATTTGGTTCCAGGTTTATTTTCCATTAATATTTGGCTTCCCCCCCCCCCCCCTCCCCCTCCTATCAGCATTCTCTTTTAAACCAAGAGAGAGAGAGAGAGAGAGAGTTTCTTCCGAAAGGAATTGATTTTATGAAAGACCATTCTTGGACGACGACATTTAAAGTTGGTAAATAACAGCATGAAATACTGGAAGAAGACATTTCATGGTTTCTCTCTAAAACAGGAATTTGAAGAAAAAATCAAATTTACAGATTACAGAATTATTCCAAACCCAAAGGAACGGAAAAAAACATCAAACTAACTTATTTTACTAAATAATTAGCTAAAAGTAACAAGAAAAATATAACCCTGTGCTTTTGTCAACAAGTTGTTGGTGAAAAAAATGACAAATTTTAAATGTATATAGAAAGTTTGTAATAATTTATAACGACCCTTTATCTTTATTTTGAAAATACCCAGGGGTTATATCCGCCGCTGTTACATCGTCGTCGCATATATCAATACAATAAAGACGACTTTATATTTCAATTTTGAGTTTTATCAAGCTTTTAGACAGCATGAGTACACATAAACATGAAAAAAGAACGTGATAATCAAAACTTAAATAAAAAGTCGTCTTCATTGTATTTATAAAATTGCCGACCACTGTCTTTGTTTGTTTATTAGCGACCGAGAAAATATATCTCCGCACTTTCTCAGCTTGGAGAAAGGTTTCTAAGGACACTTGAAAATAAACCTTTTTATTTTTGGTCTTTTGACTTTTAAATCTACCTCATACAATTCAAAATATTATTAATTCTTAACTAATAAATAAATTCTTAAACAGTAAATAAAATCTATGAAATTCAAAATGCGTTAAATAAAGATAAAAAAGTGAAATTCATTTGTGCAAAAACTTTAGCGAACTTCTAAAATTATGAGCGACGGAACAAACATTTAACATTTTATAATCCTTAGTACAGTAATTTCGCGCCAAATTGTTTGTACTCCATTCATTTACTTAATACTTATTATTTCAAGAATAATATCATATCACCTACATGAGTAACGATAAGCACTTTCGTATAAACTGAATAAATAAAAAAATAGCTTAAGCGGGTCAGTTAACCCCCCCCCCTCCCTTCTCCTATTAGAAGTGCAATTGTTTCCAACTCAATATACCTTCTAGGTTCAACGGTAACAATAGGAGATACTGCTACTCTGTTGCCGAGAAGCTTAGCGGCCAACTCAGGAGGAATAGGTTGCGCCTGAACACAAAACAAAACTGTAACAAAAAATAACAACAAAATAAAAATAAAAACTGTATTAACATTTTTTAAGTTAATTAAGGAAGTTGTTCAAGTTGTGATAAAAATGTTGATACAAAAAAAAACAAATAAAATAATTTCTGAGCTCATCAAAATTAAATAAATGAAAATAAAAATAGAGCAAAGGTCGAATTTGACAGAGTTCAGAAATTATTCTTTTAAATATTTTATTTGCCCAAAAACAATAAAATTATTGTGTTGTTTTCTGAAGAATCAACCTCGACCTTTGCACAATAAAGTGAAACTTTTCAAAATAATTTTTTTATTTTTGGGCAATTTTTTTAATACAACATTGACTTAGGGTTCTACAGGATATTATTATACAATGAACAATAGACATTATACAATGCCGACCCCTATACAACGAATCTAGCTAAAAATTTACTTTACAATATCAATTTCCCTGAATAGTAAATGATTTAATTAGAGCTGAAATATGGCAAGATTGTTTTTGAGCGACTTCCCTGAAGTTTGCGCGGTTAAATATTTTAAATTAATAAAAAAGCGGTTTCGTAGATTTATGTTAGTGCGAATTAACGGTAATTACATAATTTCAGATACACAATGGAAACTAGGAGACTATAAGCAAGATAGAGTGTCCCAAAAAAACTGGATTCCAGATAAATGTTTGCAAACGTTTTGGTAGTACATTGATGTAATTGATGAAACAGTACCGGAGCCTATTTGGGACACCCTTTACAGTGTAAAATTTATATAAACAAATGCTACATTCAGATCACCAGTCTAGATATGGTTTGATAAAAATTTTCCATTGTCACAGCATGGAATTATGATTTATTTGAATATTCCAATTTGAAAATAATATTGGGTTTGGTCCAACCTGTATTAAAAAAACCCTGATTGTTCTGAGATTTCTAAGTTTCTTTGAGCATAATTATTTTAATACTGGAGAGTTCAATTTTATCAAATATAGAATTTTACAAATTACTGAGCTTCTTCCAATACGATATTTATTTTACAGTTATTTCATTTTGCAATTCTTATGCTGAGATTCCTATCTTTTATCCTTCTGATCCCCTATACACTTTCTTTCTTTTTCCTAATCTTTTTTCTTACCTTTAAACTACTTTACGAACCTTCTTCCTTAACACTAACCTGTATTTTAAACTCTAACCTGTATTCCTAAACTCTAACCTGTATTCCTAAACTCTAACCTGTATTCCTAAACTCTAACCTGTATTCCTAAACTCTAACCGGTATTTCTAAACGCTTCCTTTTTTCTTTTCCTAACATATAATCTTCTTTTATAAATCTAAAATTTTATTTCCATTAGTCGAACCTTCTTTCTTAACTTAAAATTTCTTTCCTAACGTTCACCTTCTTTCTTAACTTCTAACCTTCTTTCCTACTTCTAACCTTATTTCCTAACTTCTAACCTTCTTTCCTAACTTCTAAACTTCCTTCTTAACTTCTAACCTTCCTTCCTAACTTCTAACCTTCTTTCTTAACTTCTTTTCTAACTTTTCTTTTCAAAAAAGCAGATCACTTAAATTTTTATATTAATCTTTTTCCCATGATAAGCAGAAAAATATGTTTTGGAAGAAACTTTACAAATACGATAAAACAACGAATGATAAATGAATATCATCCGAGAAGAAAAGATTCTATATTTTTGGCAATAGCAAGAAGTATTCTCATTATTCTTGTTCCTTCAAGAGAAGCCTTATCCTCACATAGAGGGGTTGTTTAAAATTTAGACACTTTAAAATTGACTTTTAAAAAACCCTATTTGTTTAGATTCTTAACAAAAGTTTAGAGCTTCCAGAAACTTTTCCCTCTAAATCATACGAATTGGATATACCCTTTCTATCCTTAATCTAGATATTTGGTCTACGTCTAGACTATATATATATGTACTCCAGTTAATCTAAACACCACCAAACAACAAACTTAAATTTCTAACATAGCTGGGTTGTCACCCTACAGCCTACAGGGTGATATCTTGATACTGGACTAAAAACCAAACGCCAGAGGTTAGGGATTTTAGGAGACTAGACTTGAAAACAATTAACGTTGGCTCAAAAGTCTAAAAACCACCCTTTAGGATGGCTCCAGAGTAGAATTTTTTTTACCAAATAAGACAGAATCGTTTCTTCTTGGGAACATGGTTAACTGTGATCTTCTTAAAGATACCGGTAGCAGCAGCTGATTTCCTTGGCCGGAACATGTTTACCTGAAGTCCAACTTTAATCTTCTTAGTTAAAGCTGCCTGTGGGAACAGTGCTTGCACCTGGATTAAAAACAGGACCAATTAGATAATTAACATTTTCAATCTCTGAAAGGATGATAGAAGATTGAATGATCTTGTTTGGGAAAATGATATTGTGGAAGGAGAGGGGAAAAGTTGGCACCAAAACCCTACTCATTACAGTCTGAACATATCAGGACAATGAATCAGATAACATTTCTACAAAAATCTTTTGAGGAAAACTTAAATAAAAAATTTGTTGTGACCCCCATCAACAAATCACTATTCGTACCTATTGCTTTTCTTACTTAAAGATTAAGATTCAAGACGAAAAACGACGAATTGTTTGACCAAAATAGCTTTATAGATTAAAGGTTATTTAAATATATAAACTTGTATTACCAGTCATGACTTGACCGATTTGCATAAAAAAAATTTGGATGGGGATGGTTTCTAAATTGAGTTTGTTGACTTTTAAGAGAAAGTTTAGATTTTCAGGTAAAGCTTGGTACTCACTCTAGTAATATATGTAATACCTGAGGAACAACTGAGCTGTTGACGAGTCCTCCCTCAGGACCAATATAGTGGAGCTCCTGCCGGATCCTGGTAATGATGGCGAAGTACTGGGGGAAGTCGGTGGTAAGGATCCTAGTGATTCTGTTAGTGTTCAGATCTTCTAGAGGACCAGCATCTAAATAGGACATAATCGTGTGCTGTTTATTGATGAATGAATTAACCCATTAACAGTTCTTTTATTTATAGAAATTGTCAAGGCAATTAAGAAAAAGTGGGGCCTAAGAACTACAGGAGGACGGAGCCGTTTTGTAAACGTTAAGAAACTTTGATTTCAGGATAAATTAAATTTACCTTCTCCATCGAAGCTTTCCTGAAGAACCTCCTGTACAGCCTCTTCTGTAGCTTCAAGAGAGTGTTCACGCCATTTCTCTCCATCATCACTTCTTAGAATAATTATCTCACGCTCCCGCCCTCGCAGGGAGGCAAAGTGGGGAACCTGAACACAAGATTCATTAATTAGATCAAATTAATGAAAATATATCAAAATAAGGATAAATATCAAAGCTTCGGTTTTATCAAAACGTCACATTCTTGCAAAAATTTGGAAAATTGGTTTAATAAGAATAGAAGATCGCTAACCTCTATTATGACTGGTCCAAGGAAGTTTGCTTTTGCTGGTCCTAGCTCCAGTATTCTGCTGGCTAGAGCTTCTCCTTCGTTTAGAGGAGGAGGATGGACTAGCTTATCCTTCTTCAAGTACCTATATTATATAATTATATAATTCGCCTCAAATATTTACCAACTATCAACACAGTGTGTTCTATATTAACTTTAAAATATATGAACAATCCTTTAACTCACATCTCTTTCTGTACAACGTAATTTGTGACTCCATAGGAAAACCAGATCACCAGAAAATTTATATAGAAATTCACTCTAACCTACTACAATCCATATTATTTTTTCTACACATGATTACTATACATATTTCCCCTTTTCATCCTATCCAATTTTTCAATTTAGATTATTATCTATTGATCCCTGTCAATATTTATGAAGCGTAGCTCGAGTGTCTACCTTGACATAAAAACATTTAAAAGATCCCTAAACACCTTCTACAGTTTTAATATACAATGTATGGTTAGCTCAACTATCCGTAACTGGTTCATCTACTTCTCGCTATTCACTAAATATAACCTCAGATGCATGAATGCATAACTTTTTTACTATTGGCCTCTGAATTGCACACTACACTATTAACTTCAGGAGCTTGTTAACAAGCTAGCTATTTAGTAAGTAAATGAAAAGTCAGTATGACTTTAGACGATAGACATTAGACAAAACTAAAATGAAAAATATTGGCGGAATCTAATGAATCTAATATACAAGAAAGAACGGTTTAAGAAGAAAATCAAAAGTGTGTCCATTGGATACTCAGATTAAGTAATCGGGATTAAGGATATCTTTTTCTAAAATTTTTCAGCTCAAAAAATATTATAAGATTTGATAATGATAAGTCTAACAAGGTTCAGTTTATAAAAATCTTCTTCATTTACCTGCATGTTACCCTCATAGGCATCGGCGCCTTCCTTGGAGGTATTATAACGCGCACACCGGAGTGACGGCAACCGCGCATTGCTCCTCCACGTGCATCGACCATGAAGCTAACCAGGAACCTGGAAAAGATACTATTGTAGATAAAATATGATGGATTGAGATTTTAGGATGATAAACCAAGAGTATTCTTTTATCAAATATGAAAATATTTGAGGACATTTTACAAAACTTTTTAGTTCATAAAATTTTTATTTGGCAAAATAATTCAATACTGTAGGTTTATTTCTGAACTACAAACACGTATCTAAGGGGTAAACTACAATATAGATGTCCTTAAACCTTAAACCTTTAAATAACGAAACAAGGAAAGTTATAGTATTTATAACGTACCCAAAAAAAAAGTCGTTTCATAAATAAAAAAATACTTTGTATTTTGTATTTAAATCTAGTATAACAACTCTACTACAACACGGCAAATAAAACAATCATAAAACGATTTTGTTATTTCAGTATGAGATCATTTTTCAGAACAGAAATAGCAAAAGTTGCGTTGTATTCAAGCCATTAACTTTTTTACTCATTGAATTTTAAACAAGCCCAACATTTCTGGAAACAGGTTTGGCATATTAATGCATTAACTAATCCCAAACTTTAAAGCAGCATAATAACTAATCATTGTTGAATCTAAATCTTAATGAAAATCTAACTTAAGAGTTCAGAGCAAACTCAGGTTTAAATATTAGTTCACCATTTTCCATGGCAGTGTCCCTTAAAAAAGTTACCCATTAATAAAAACATATCATTTAAGGTATAAATAAGTATCTAAATACAAAAATAATGATATCAGACATGCACAAATTAGTGTACTTACGATTTCCAAGTGAGTTTCCTGTAAAAAATTGAATGTGTTAGTAATCAAACATGTTAGTATAGAAAGGTGGAAAGTCCACAAATGGGGGAAGGGGTGATTGATCAGTGAACACGAAATCGAGGAAATCAAGGCAATCAACGGAGTCGAACCAAACCTTTCACGCCACATAGAGGAGGTAGTACTTTGGTTCCCTACACTGGTTGCAACACTAGCAAATGAATGCGCGCCCTTAACCCTAAATATTTATGGGGTTTACTTACAGACCGGTCGATTATAGAAATATACCAGTAGAAAAAAAAGAAAAAAGAAAAATTGCTGTAAGTTTTGGATAAATCACGAATAAGCGAAGTTTGCATAAATATTTCAAAGCGGAACAGATTTTTACTAAAAAAACACATTATTTGCAAATATCCTCCTGCTTTATTCATTGTTTACCAATGTTCAGGACCAAACCTCTGTATAAATACCAAGCCCCCTTCAGCAACCAACTATTAGTATAAACTGAAGTGTTTGAAGACATATTGTTAAGCTAGAGATGCAGACTAGCAAATCATTCGATTCCTCATTCATACATTTTACAGTCACATAGTACCATTCCATAATACATTACAATCCACAGGTCAAAAGTTGTATATTTTAACTTTGCTAAGTCAGTTTAATCTATATTGCTGAGCCTTGTATTTAAACCCTGTCTTATTTATTTCTTAGTGGATTGTCCCACATAAACCAAATATAAGGCAAGATACGTTCATTTTCTTTAAGTTGCATTCAATTTCGTTTTTGTCCATAATTCAGATATTTTTTAAAACTTTTTCATATCTTGCTGGCACTAGGACAAGGGGCATTAAACTATGTTCAATTCATTCAGCAGTCCCATGTTACACAATGCCCTTGGGACCTAACCATTTTTGATCCCATTAACGATCTTAAATCCATGTTTTTATATTTATTATACATACTCCAAGAATCATGATGTCATTTCGTAAAAGTAGTTTCAAAGCCGGGCAAGCAATAACTTAATTCTCCCATTAAAAATACAACAAATTCCAAAGGGCATGCAGACTAGAGAAACCGTTATTGATTTTTAGATTTCATTATGTTTAAAAGATAAGATTTTTGCAAATGATTTTTAATAAAATGCAAGCACAAACTGCTTACATTTTTTTACTCACAAATTCATTAATTTGATTGACGTTAAGTGTTTGTGAAAAAATGGCAATACACATAACCTAATCTAGACATAGAACAATGAACATTTAGTTTTGTCTTAGAATATTTATATACTAAATAACAAGCACAGAACTAGTTTTCTAGGCACCATGTCAGCCATGTAATGAAACATGTGGATTAATAATGATATCAAATTTTATTTTTAACCCAATTTCTTTCTGCTTCCATGCCTTTGAATATATTTAATCATCAGACCTGTGACCATTAATCAGTTCAATGCAATGCAAAATGTCAAGCTCTTCCCTGGTATTTTGTTGGAAGAAGAAATCAAATAAACTGATTAAAAAAAGGTGTTCAACTTTTTTAATTTATCAAAATTTAAAATTTATTGTTTACTTAGTGATCCTTTATCAAGTTTACATTCTTTAGCAACCAACAATAGAATGTGAAGTACGTACAAAAGAATGGAGAATGCACTGCGTACAAACAGAGAGAAGGAGGGGGGGGGGGGGGGGGGGGGGGGGTTATGGTCTGTAAAATCTGTAAAAGCTTACCCTGCACTGACAGGAGGTTTGGTTGGTATCTCAATATTATCCGTCTGATCATTGTTGATTAAGATTTCAGCTTCAAGATTATAATCTCGACTCTTCTCCAACTCCAAGATTTTCTTTTCTATACTTAGTTCCGCAACCCTGAAATTAAACACAGCTACTCAAACAGCTTAAAATTCTCAGAGTATACTTAGACAACTAATTTTCTCAAAATGTTTTCTTCATTAAATCCAGATGTTCTTCTATTTTTTACTTTCTCTCTTCCTTTTTTAATTATTTGCTTTCTCTAGCACCTATTTATTTTCTCTCTCAATTTCTGTTTCCTCTTTTGTAGCTTACCTGTTCATTGACTCCTTCTTCTCCTTCTCGTCGTTGGTAACATCGATCTGCATTGAATCATCCCCCAGCCCCTTCATCTCCTCGCTGGTCAGATACTTGTAGGTGTGGTCCTGGGGGTTCTCCTCTCCTACAATACAGATCGGTTTACTCAGATAAATACTAGATTTCTTTAGTCCTGGATAAATACCAGTTATTTAGATAAATAAATATGTGCAAAAAAATTAAAATAAGGACTTATTAGTCTGATTAATAGCAAATGCTTTTTTATATATAAATACTGAACATGGATCTATCTATTTATACCCTACTAAGTCAGATAGCTGATAGGTATATAAAGTAGTCGTGACTAGTCTTTTGATACCATGTCATAAAATGCCATGTTTAAATGTTTTTAAACTTTGAAAATGTCAAAACCAAAGTTTAAAGAATATCTAACTAGGTAAAGGTAAATAATATAAATGTTTTTATGTATTTTACAAAGATCGAACAATATTCCACCCGACATGTGTGCATGTAAAAAAGTTTCCGATGAAATACTGTGACAGGATGAAGATAATTAGTTCGGTTTAGTAGGTCATAAAACATACAGGGCGTTCTCAAAACAGAGATTTGTTTGAAAATATTCCATGTCTCTCATGAAATACATATCTAAATAGGATTGGTACAGTGGTATTTATCAACCTCCTGAAATATATCGGACTCCTATTAATCCCCTGGTACAGTGGTATTTATCAACCTCCTGAAATATATCGGATTCCTATTAATCCCCTGGTACAGTGGTATTTATCAACCTCCTGAAATATATCGGACTCCTATTAATCCCCTGGTACAGTGGTATTTATCAACCTCCTGAAATATATCGGACTCCTATTAATCCCCTGGTACAGTGGTATTTATCAACCTCCTGAAATATATCGGACTCCTATTAATCCCCAAACTTGCTTGAAATCCTGATTCAGCAGATAATTTCTACTGAAGTTCTAACCATCGTTTTTCTCTTAATTTTAGGTCAATTGCAGATTTGTAATAGTCAAAATCAAATTGAATTCAACTTGAAGTTTAAATCAAAATATGTCAATTGGAAAACGTGATTTTGAGGAAAATGACATTTTTCCCATTCTAATTCAAGTTTCAAATCTGCATCCCTGGATTTTAAGCTGTATAACCTAAGCAATTAAGATAAGACTCTTAAATCTTACAACGATTGTTCGATATTTTTCTTAGTATATGTAACATTTTTGACTTGCTCATAAAACAAAGTTTCCACTGTTCGTAAACCCCACATTCATTAATATTCTGACCAGGTTTCTAACAAAGAATAATTAAGATATATTTTCTAAAAAACAGGAAAATCTTTGATATTTACATGTATTGTAAATAGGAATCGATATAACAAATCTTTTGTTCAAGCTCTTGTAATAGTACTGATTAATTAAATATAATAAAGAAAAAAGAAAAAATTTGATGAAAACAGTAGAATTCTGATCAATAAATCTACAAGGTCAGTCAATAAAGAAGAAAATTCTAAGAAGGTTTCGTGTTTAACACTGTTTACTAGACTGAACTCTCAGTTGATATATCAGTATAAGCCCCTTAAACCTTTCCGAACCTTCTAACCCATGATTGAGTAAGCGCCAAGCCCAGTTTGTATTCATGAATTAAATACATAAATATATATATATATATAGAGAGAGAACGCTTTAAACCTAGCCTTATTGCACCTATGAAAATTGCAAATTCATCGTCACTGCAAATAAAGATGTGCATGCTCTGCTCTGACACAAAAATCAAGCAGTATTTACCAATTATTCCTTTAAAACTAGAAACAAGCGCGTTTTATTTTTATATATCTAGGGCTACAAAAAGTAAAAGTGAGTTGGTGAGGTAAAACCAAATACCAAGGCGTTGCAACACTAAGTCGAGGCTGTCCAAAAATGGGATGACTAAGGTTCAGAGTTGTCTATATCTCAATGTCGTTTAAACGCCCCGATGCTTTAAAATGATTTTTAAAATAAAAATAATTATAATTCAGATTTAAAAAGTGTGAATATTATGAATGAAATGAATAAACAGGAAAGAAGTCTGTTATGAACAATAAATTCGAGTCATCGTGAACAAACACATTATATTTTTTATATAACAAATAGATTTATAGATATTAAATATTATATACATATAATATAGATAATACAATAGAATAAAGAATATTGAATATGATTGAATATGATTATATATTATTATATATCTACTTGATAAACAGATATCAAATTCAACACTTTTATAATTTTCAATGTATTCGAATTTAGAGTTCAAGCAATATTTAAAAACATTAGACCTTGAAATTAAAACCTCCTTATGCCGATGCATGCTTCAAATCAAGTTAAAATTGATTTAATTTTTTTTCTATTTTGCTATTTTTTCGACTTAAAAAAATACCTTAAAACTAAATCCTATGAAACAGATTCTGATATTTTCACTTTAAAATCATTTTGAATTATTTCAATTGAAGATCACATGTCACTATCATATGTAAATATTTTTTCTGAAATTCTTTAATTTGATGAAAAACTAGATTGACTGGTGCACTGTGCAGATGGGGACATTGATAAATTGTTTTTTTACTAAAAATTTACTCAAAAATATCTCAGTTAAATAACTATTAAACCCTTGAAAATTCTCTTTTAAAAAAATTGTCCTTTATCGTAATTTAAAATAATGCATAGTCTCTACGACTATGCATTATTGCCTAATTGGAAAATAATTTGTTTCAGCAGATTGTTTATTTGAACATTATCGTATTGTCAATGTCAAACGAATTGTCAATTCGTAAGGATGTGGCAAGTGCATGCAAAGATTTATTGGTTTTATAAGATTAAGAATTTGTGAAATTGTCTAATGTCTATCAAGTACTTGGGATCACATCTTCTACTATGTGTAAAATATTGCACAAGTAAAAAACAAGTTTTCTGCTTGCCTGCCTGTATGCCTAGACTGGCTTGCAAACGTAAACTGAACTGTGCCCTGCCCCTGAGTAGCCGGTGTGTCAGGCATATACACATTGCATAGCAGAGAAGGGCAGGGATGCGGGAGGGGGAGGGGGTGCAAATAGGAAAAGATTGATAATTATTGGTACTAAATGTAAAAAAACAATAAGATAATTTCCACCTGTACTTCCAGTTTTCACAATATTATTCTTTAGTTTAAGTCATAAAAGTATATTTCACAAGTGGGTTCTTTAAATTATGTATATTGTATAATTATATATAGGGTTGTAAACATACATTTTATATCTATATATAAATTTGGCTTGTCTGTTTGTTTGTCTGTTTGTTTGTTTGTATCCAATAAACGTCAAAACGGCTGAACCGAATCCGATCGGGCCCAAATTTTTTGTGGGACATCTAGGGACCCCAGGGAAGGTTTATGAATGATCAAAATTTCAAATATTTGTCTCCATCAAAATTCGATCTTCATTACAGAATCTTACAATTTCCAAAACGACGTACGTGTTCCGAGTAAATACCGGCGTTTTGAACAAAACCCCGCCCTTTTAAATGTCTTAAAGAGAAAAGAATTTTTCACTTTTCGAAACTTTTCCAGAATTTAAATCTGTTAAAATTTAGAAAATGTATACAAACTTAAGACTATGCAGATTGCACAATTTAAATGGGTGTTTAAACTAATTCAAGGTTCTCAACAAGCTGCCATTTTAGTATTAGATTTTATAAATAAATGTAAACACATGTGGGCAAAATATCCTAAACATTTATCAAAAATAAACTGAGACCACGTGAGCAAAGCAAAGTTCAATTTAAAAACTAAATTTTCTTCAGGTTGCTTTGGCGTAAATATGATCTTTATCTGGTGTTTCGTCATAAACTTTTTCTAACCTATATCTTTGCAACCTGATAACGAAAACCTTTGAGATTTTAAACTTGGACTATCATGCTAACTGAATTCATATTCAGATATTTCTGTAAAGATTTTTTATGACAGTATAGCACAATTTGCAACCTTAAACTCTAGTTTTCTAATCCATATCTTGCGATTTTTTTCAAAACTTTTTTCATTTCCTTAATTTTAACACAAGTTGATATTTGTTAATTCTATCCCCCCCCCAGAAAAAAAAGAAAAAAAACATTTATTGGTTGAAAGAGTGAAGATAAATGTATCCTTTGGGGTTGTAAGAAATTTCTTGCAATAAATCAAACGAATTATAGAATTATTTAAATCCAGCACTCCAAGTTATTGTTAACATTAATCAAACCCACCACCGCCTTCAGAGGAATATTAGGCATATATCATTTTACAATTCTTATTGCATTCGCTATTGTCGAATTAAAAAATAAAAGGTCAAAAAAAATTGTCTAAATCTGTAGAAAGCACTTTTTTAAACTAATCTATTTAATCCTTAATGCTTGCATCGTTATCACGAATTCTAGCTCGCCTTGGGGCGGGGTGAAGAAGGATGTTTAAGGGTATTTGAATATATTGAATACGGAGGCACAGATTTACATGAGTGGTGTTGGAACAAGGACAAATATTATACCTACATTCATTCATCATATATTCAATACAACATGGCCGGAGGGTAGTGGCGGGGGCTCAGCTTAATGTAAATTATAAATAAAATTTATTTTAACCTTGACAAAATCCCATCATGTATTGTATAACCAACAATATAAAAGTTAACGAGCATCACGACAAAGTGCACTGAGTGCTCACTGATAAATCTGAAGTTTAGCGTATTCATTCGGAGATGATGGGCTGGTACAAAACCAACAAATTACTGTATTGATTGGATATTTTAAATCTCTAATTTTGATTATGCAGAGATTCTTCTGAATCATAACTATTTTATGCAAGAAAATCTAGTACGCGTTTCAAAGGGATCGGTTTAACAATTTTAATATTTACAAAAACTTTTTTCTATTCAGTTAAAAATAAATAAATATAGTTAACATAAATGTCAATGATTTTCCTCAAATTCCCTAATTTCTTTAGCTTTCCCCATTCGATTTGTATTTTTTTTAACTAGATTTAGCACTGGCAGACATGTCACATACTTCCGTTTTATATTTTACTATTTTTAAAAGTAAATATTTAATGTGTTTGAAATAATATTTTGTGAATGTAAACCTGTTCAATTTCTAGTTCTATACCACACAATATTCTAGGGTTTACAATGCTAACTTTCCAGATTTATTAGTATTATATATATATATATATACTTCTGGACTTCGGTTCTGCCTGCCCCCGGGTAATACCTCATCTCCGGATGGCCTGGGGGGCCGGGTGTCCACCCGATGGCGGTCTGGGTTCCCCAAAATGGGGGAGTTTTCAGATCTTTTTCCTGATATTCCTGACTATTTATATTGTACTATTTATATTTTACTATTTCAGGAATATCACCCGATGGCGGTCTGGGTTCCCCAAAATGGGGGAGTTTTCAGATCTTTTTCCTGATATTCCTGATATATATATATATATAATATACATACATACATATATTTGAGAACAAGAAATTCAGGGCGTCTGACTAAGTTGATTTAAGCTAAACCAACAGATCTAATATTTATGTATTTAATTTCTTCTAAAATCCAAACTCAAGTTTTCAAAGAATGCTGTCAACAATTTGTATCTAGGTTTGGTCTTTAATATTTTTTATTTGATTCATTCCAAAAACGAACAGCTTAATTCATTTTGCTCTATAAATTCTTTGCCATAGTGTATCAACCAAACTTTCAGGCATTCAGTTTTGTAATAATTAAATTTTTACAGATTCTGTGCAAAGGTGTCATTTAACTCCTGTTTCTAAGAAGGATAATTTGCGACCCTGATTTTACTCGAAAGCGAAATTCAATTTTTATGATACAATTTCTGCCTTTAAGCTTCAATGGAAAATTAAGTACCCAAACTATCTTTTTAAAGAAGCGGCACTATAACAGAATTGAATCTTTATCACAAACTCTGGTTTAATAATTATTATAACTTTGCAGCCCAATGACGTAGACCTTAGATATTTCAAACTTTTAAGTTAGATGAGATAATCTAAATCTTAAATATCAACGGTTGCACCACCAGGTAGTACAAATATAGGGATTAGAAAATTTGAGAATGTGTAAAAAAATTCAATGTTAATTGTAAATAGAGTATAGAAATTTATAACGCTGTGGTAAGACACGTACAGTAATATACTATTAATCAGCTGCATCAGTAAGGTAAGAAGCAAAAGCGTGGACTAGACAATGGTGTTTAATCATTTGTCTTATTAAACATATTGATTTATATAAAACTTTAAAAAATGGTTTATTTGCAGTGCAATAATTAGGGTTGGAGGATTTAAATTTTGAAAATAAATTCTAAATTTTAACTTTTAAGGATAATAAGCATGAAGAATTGAGAAAGGATTATAATTCCTTTTCTTTATAACTGGAATATTTTTTTCCTCGGAACTTCAGCAAAACTTTTAAGTTTTGAAGAAAAAAAATCAGCAAGAAATATATACAAAAGCTCTCTTTATTTACGCGGTGAATGCCTGCCTGCCAAGTGTAGAATAAAAGCAAGCTTAAGTGAAACCCAAATTCGCTATAAAGTAGTTTACTAAACTTCTTTACAAAAATAAGGGTTTGACAAAGCGTGAGCAGCCATTATTGATATCTTACTAGGTTCCACTATACTCTGCTCAAAATGGGGTAGATATATCTTTCTGTCATTCAGACATTCTTCACCCATATACCCTGCATAGTGCACAATATGTACTTACATATAACACTTTATTAAAAATACATTTTCCCCTTTTTTAGGTTTTCCTTTAGAGGTAAAACTATCCAGAAATTTTACAAAGTTAAATATATTTTCTCTGTTTCTGCACACTTTGTAAGTTCTTATCAAATAAAAGTAACGTCAGTAGTAACAACTTAGGCTACACTGCTTTGTTTTGAGATTTTGTTAACACTGTATCTCATTTATTCCGTGGTTTTCTTGGTTCGATTTAGTTTTCGATTGTGTTTCCTTATTTACTCTCTTACTGGTTTATTGGTTTACTGGATTCATAACTAAATTCTTGAATTACTGCATTTACTAATTTACTGGATTACTAATTTACTGGATGACTTATTTACTGTATTTCTAGTTAACTGATTTACTTACCGCCTTCATCCTCAGAATCCGACATGAATGTTTCCTGCATAGACTCAGGAGCCAGGACTCTATACTTCTCTTCTACAGTTGTTGTTGTAGTTGTTGTTACAACCTAGACAACACAGATCAGTAGCTTGTATGGTAGATAGGTAGATAGTTGGGTGGTTAGATAAATAGGGTAGATTGGTAGTTAGGTAATTAGTTATGTAGTTTAATAGGCAGGTATGTAGTTAGGTAATTAGTTATGTAGTTTAATAGGCAGGTATGTAGTTAGGTAATTAGTTATGTAGTCTAATAGGCAGGTAGGTGGGTAGGTAATTAGTTATGTAGTTTAATAGGCAGGTAGGTGGGTAGGTAAATGTAAGTAGGTAGTTAGGAAGGTAGAAAGGTGGTTGAATAGGTGGGTAGGTAGATGTAAGTAGGTAGTTAGAAAGGTAGATATGTGGTTAAATAGGTGGGTAGGTAGATGTAAGTATAGGTAGTTAGGAAGGTAGATATGTGGTTAAATAGGTGGGTAGGTAAATGTAAGTAGGTAGTTAGGAAGGTAGGTAGGTGGGTAGGTAGATGTAAGTAGGTAGTTAAGAAGGTATGTAGGTGGGTAGGTAGATGTAAGTAGATAGTTAAGAAGGTAGGTATTCCTACCTCATCTGTGACAACCTTTAAAGTCTCCACTACTGAGATATATCCCAGCTTCTGGGCAATACTCAGTGCAGTCTGACCATTCTAAACGAATATCTAATTCAAATAAATTCTTAGTCGAACCAGCGCGCTTTTTATGTAAAAGTTATCTTTGAGAAGCTGCGCATTTTGTGAAAATTTAAACAATCAAAATATATTTTGTTTTGAACATAAACTTACTTGGATATGTACATATATACTTATACGTCGGATATGTACATATATACTTATACGTACATATACCTCTTTTCTTTTTCCGATTGATTTATTTTCTTATGTTCTTATGAATGTAGTCGGATTCTGTTGAAAAAATTATTATCAGTAACATAACATTGTTTACAAATTATGCTCTCCCGTTTGGTTCTTCAGTAATAAAACATATTCTCTCCCGTTTGGTTCTTCAGTAATAAAACATATTCTCTCCCGTTTGGTTCTTCAGTAATAAAACATATTCTCTCCCGTTTGGTTCTTCAGTAATAAAACATATGCTCTCCCGTTTGGTTCTTCAGTAATAAAACATATTCTCTCTCGTTTGGTTCTTCAGTAATAAAACATATTCTCTCCCGTTTGGTTCTTCAGTAATAAAACATATGCTCTCCTGTTTGGTTCTTCAGTAATAAAACATATTCTCTCCTGTTTGGTTCTTCAGTAATAAAACATATTCTCTCCCGTTTGGTTCTTCAGTAATAAAACATATTCTCTCCCGTTTGGTTCTTCAGTAATAAAACATATTCTCTCCCGTTTGGTTCTTCAGTAATAACACATATCGAGACGACATATGTACACGTATAAGAATGAAGATGCGTAAAAATACCTCATTTAAGGAGTTGAGTTTTTGTCACAAACTCTGATTTTCTTATCCCTATATCTTTGTATTTTAATGTCAGAGACCTTAGATATTTCAAACTATTAATTATTTAAGTTCAACACCGTCAGGTTGCAAAGATAAAGCGATTTGAAAATCAGAATTTGTGGCTAAAACTCAATTCCTTTCCAAATAAAATCCTCACTTTTCAAGTTTTGTTATATTAAGTAGCGCTTAAAAACTTGACATTTACATAACAAAGACCTATATTACAGGAATATGATTATCATTTTAAATCGAACGAACATGATAAACGATATTTTAATCTAAGTCTTACGTTTGAAATCTGGTTCGGTGAAGCGTTGGATTCCAGAAGTAGGTTCACAATCTGACTGTGTCCTTGTTGGGCGGCCTAAACATCAGAAATATTAGATTAGCACGAACTTATTCAGATACTCAAACTATCCATTCAAAAGCCTGGGGGAAATTTTTGGATTAAAACAATCTTAAATTGTACAAAGTGCAAGTGATAGAAAAATATTCGAATTTTGAAACTTCCTGTGAAAAAATATCTCTTTTTCATCATTTACCTCTGTTATTCCCATGATTGCTTTACTTTGGATCCTGGCTTAACTTTTTTTAAACGGCAAAATCCCCGATATTTTTAAGTTAAAATTGCAATAAACAGATGATATCATAATATAATTTTTGAATCTGTTTTATTTAAAATTTGAACGAGAAATATTGCTCTAAAGTTTAGATTTATTAGTTCAGCAGTCAGATGACATATATGCATTAAACTCTAAACGATAAATAAACAAAATAAATAAATTTTCCAAATAAAATGTATTTTTATCAACATCAAAATCTTTATAGAATAACGTTTCTGAACAGAAAAAAATCACTTAGTTTTGAGTTACCTTGTACGTTAATAATCATAATTAAATTTCAAATATCTAGTTTGTACTAATGAATCATATTCAATGAAACTAGATGAAAAGTATACCTGATGAAGAGGTGTGTATCCAAGTTCATTTTGAACATCTACACGAACTCCCTGGCTGAGAAGGTACCGGACCATGTTGATCTGCCCGAAGTGAGCAGCAACATGAAGAGGAGTGTATCCTGCTCTGGTCTCATTGTCACATTCAGCTCCAGAGTCAACCTAGAACACAGATAATTCAATTCTCATCAATGCCAAATCCATTCTAGTCAGTTCTGGCAAGCGTTTTAATATAATGTTGCAAAAATGTCATTTGTTATGTACAGATATTCTTTCCCAAAGTATCAATTTTTCCAAGCATATAATGTTAATTGAATTTATATTTCTACGATATTTACATAGATCTTGTAAAAAAAAAAAATAAGATCAGTTCGTTGTCGGCATTGCATGTTAGTTGGAATGGTGGAAAATATTTTTATTAAATTTGCAAAAATCGATTTTTAGTGTTTTTCGTAGTATGCTGAAACTGGTGACGTAATGTCGTGTAGTGTATACATTCTGGTATTTAAATTCTAAAAATAAATGTGAACCGCAACTTTAGGGGACATTAGTTCCAAAACTAACACTTGGACCATTTCTAACACTCATTGTTAGAAGTGGGCACTAATTTCCCCACTTGATAGCTTCATGGAATGTATTTAAATGTTGCGACTATATCCAGATTAAAACATTGCTGTAGGGTGGAGGGTGGAAAGGAGGTTTTTGGAGGGTGGGAAGGTGGAGTGGTCGATGAAGAACAAAATAAAAGATGTAGAATCCATCTTGCGGAAAATGTCCGCAACTTTCCTAATCCTTCAGAAAACACAAAAGAGATGTCGAGGGGGCAAGGGAAGGGAGGTAGGTGGCTGGAAGTATAATGTATACATCTTAATATATTTGAAATATTTAAGATATAGGGATTAGAAAATTAGAGTTTGTGGCGAGTGCGCTTTTTGTTTACCAATTTTGTGGAGAAATTCATAAAATAACTACTGTTCTCAGCTAGAGAACAAACTTATTGCCGAGAAGTACTGACAACTTCTTGAATATTTATCTTTCAAAATATTTGTAGTTTAAAAGTGTGCACTGCTCACTGTCCAGTGATGTTATTTGTGAAAAGTGAAAACAAACAAAAAGATTTACGCCGATTTTAATCATGCAATGATTGCTGGAACATTAATTAAATCCTGCCAGCATAACTGACTTATTATTTCTATGCTGTATTTTCATTTTATCCAGTCCTTATAATTAATAAACACATAAAACACAATTCCCACACTAAATATGTGAAACAAACGCTATTCACAGCTAATGAGTTCTTGCCAACAACTCAAATGTTTAATCCCTACTTCTTTTAAACCCGACTTCGTAGACCTTCGATATTTCAAACTGTAAATACTGTTATATAAAAAAGTCTAAGTTTGAAATGTCGAAAATTTACATCATCAGATTGCAAAGATATTGGGATAAGAAAACCTAAGTTTGTGGTAAAGACTCAATTCCTTTCATGACTTGATGATTATTAGATTCAGGGCCTCCAAGTTTTATCCCAGATCAGATGGAAATGTTTCCAAATGTTTTTATATGTTTTGGCAAGCGTTACTTATTCTAAAAACCTTATGATCAGTAATAATTTGCTCGTTTAGAATCCCACGCTATGATCAGATAATTTAGACAATATAGAGATTGTACAAAATAATTAATTTGTTAAGTAATTTCATAGCCTTGTGTGCTACAAGGGAAAACCAAGCAAAACTGTTAAAAATCAATGAGTATAGGAAAGAATAATAAGAAGTTAAAATATAATGTTTTGAAACATAACAACGATAGGTTTTATCTGTTCAAACTATGAATTAACGTATCTGTTCAAACTATGAATTAACGTATCTGTTCAAACTATGAATTAACGTATCTGTTCAAACTATGAATTACTCCCGACATTAATTGACACAAACGAGGCTGGCTTACCAGTAACCTAGCAACCTCTGTCCTATCCTCCTGGGCACACAGATGGAGAGGAGTCAATCCATTCTTTGCCTTGTTGTTAACCTCCGCCTCCGCCTTGACCAGCAGCTCCGCCATTTCAATATGTCCTTCTTGAGCTGCCAAATGAAGAGGCGTAAACCCGGCCTTTGACTCTGAGTTCACCTTTCCACCATATTCGAGCAAGGTTCTTAAATATAAACAAATGTTAAAACATTTACTCACCTCAGTCTACAGTAACTAATAAAAAGTGTCAGAACCGAATTAAATTTATTTATATTTAATTTGAAGTTTCTTTGATTTTAACAAAAATAGAAAATAATTATAATTTTGGGTCTTTTACCTGGCAATATCCAGCTGGTTCTTCTTAGCGGATATATGAAGAGGTGTGTAACCGTTCTTAGCAGCAGCATGAGGAGATGCACCCCGCTCCAGGAGAAGCAGGGCGAGGGCTGTGTTGTCGTAGTGGACTGCCACGTGGAGGGGGGTCACACCATTCTTCCCCTCGGCATCTACCTCGGTCTCCTAGATTACACAAATGGAAATATTTACTATATATCCATGAATAAAGTGTTCCAACTTCCAATTTAAAACTTTTTTTGAGAATACTTAATCAAAAAGTGTTTTAATTTTATAACTTTAGTCCAGGAAGTATAAAAGACAAAATACTCATTTCCTAATTTTTGGAAAAGTCCTCATCTAACAAATTTTTTGTCTTACCTTTCCAAGCAGCAACTTTGCAACTTTAATATTTCCATATTTCGCCGCTAAATGTAGTGGAGTGAATCCTTTTTTAGTAGTTGAGGACATTGAGGCACCATGTTCCAACAAGATAGATGCAACCTAGAGTTTTGACAATTAATCAAGATTTTTCATTCATGGTAATGCTTTGAACATTTTAAAGAAAAAAAATAACTACATTGTAGGATCATATTTTTATTTTTCCCCATAATATCCTCGTTAACAATCCCCACCATGTTTTATGGGCGGANCTTAGCTCCACTCTAGTACTTTACATATTATATCAGATACCAACCTTAGCTCCACTCTAGTACTTTACATATTATATCAGATACCAACCTTAGCTCCACTCTAGTACTTTACATATTATATCAGATACCAACCTTAGCTCCACTCTAGTACTTTACATATTATATCAGATACCAACCTTAGCTCCACTATAGTACTTTACATATTATATCAGACACCAACATTAGCTCCACTATAGTACTTTACATATTATATCAGATACTAACCTAAGCTCCACTTTACACATGTTATCAAATACCAACCTTAGCTCCACTCTGAAGCAGAAGAACAACAATATCCACGTTCCCGAGTCTGGAGGCAATGTGAAGCGGGGTCTGTTGCTCCTGAATCAATATAAATGAATGAAATATTCACAGAAAAGCTATGCCAGATTTTACAGGAATCCAAGCGGTTTTCGATAAATCTAAACACAGCGATCTCTGTACTCGATGAACAGACAAAAGTTTTAAAGGGTACAGTTGTAAATCGAGCACCCCCCTCTTTACATGAAGTGTCACTTACAATCACGGACTAGATTATGAGAAATATCATAATATGGTGATCAAATTTAATTTACTTGATTAAAATTGCTGTTGTAATATATCTTCAACCTGGCTCTGAAGAGATGAAGAAAATAAATTAGTGCCTGGAAAATTAGAAAGAACTAAAACTGTCCAGGGTATATCCGGTGTTAAACTATAGAATTAGAGTACTTGTACGGGTTCTATTTGATAATTTCCCCAGTAAATATATTTAAATTTAAACTCTGACCAATTAAATTATTAGTTTGTTTAACAAGTTTTCATCGCTATTATCTGATTCAGGGAGATATGTTGTGACATAACATCAATGTTTTAAAGATGGATAAAACTGTTTCTAGTTTTTCTAATTACCTCTTACTATGCAAATTACAGATTACATTTATAAAGTACTAACTCCTAATTCTTTTGAACATTTTAATCTACACATCTTAACCTACCCGGGCAGTAGCGTCAACTTTAGCTCCATTCCTGAGGAGAATCCTGATGATATCCGTCTGGTTGGCGCGCGCTGCTAAATGTAAAGGTGTCTCTCCGCGCACAGTTGCCTCGTCAGGGCTAGCCTAGAAACAAAATATTCGTCAGATGTAAATGGTTTACCCTAGGTTTCAATGTGATGTGTCAAACGAATGGCCCATACCAATTTATGAATATTTTTGGAGGAATCTATTAAAAAACGTTATGCTAAAAATCTCCTGATTAATCATGTCATGCATATAACACTTCTATTCTCAGTTAAGGAAAAACTCGCGAATATTAAACGGCTGTGATGTATACAGGTGATTATTTTTTTACCTGGTGCTGTATGAGGTATATAACGATGTTCATACATCCCATAAAGGATGCAACATGGAGAGGAGTTAAGCCGGATTCAGTTGTTGCCTCAATACTTGCTCCGTACTTCAGCAATAGCTCCACAACCTGGGGCAAAACAATTATAAATCATTGCTCTGTTCTTTAGCAAGGATACAGTCCACAACAATAAGTAGCGTACAATACCACTAAGAGCAAATAAATAATACATACTTAGTACTTATATAAATATCTAAAATCTTCTTTTGATTTGTTTGATTTAAATCAATACTTTGAGATTAATTTATTAGAAGTTTAACAACATCTTTTTTCTTTTACCTTGATCCTGTTCTTTTTGCAGGCAATATGGAGTGGAGTGAAACCATTGAGCGCTCTGCTGTTTGGATCCGCTTTCCGGTCAAGGAGGAGCTTAGCCACGCGCACATGACCGCAATGCGCCGCCACGTGAAGGGCAGTCAAGTAGTCTACCGTAACCTAGAATTCAGTCAATGTAGAGTTTTCTTATTTTGATGAGGAAGGAATGATACCAGGAAAGGAATTGAGTTTTTGTCACAAACTCTGATTTTCTATTCAATATATCTTTGCAACCCGCTGTCGTAGACCTTTGATATTTAAAACTATGAAATCTGTTGAATTAAAAAATCTAAGTTTCAAATATCACAGATAAAAAGTGTGTTGGTAACGTCCTACCAAGGGCAAATGCATTCCAATCCTTTAAAGTCGGTCCGGTCTTATTTCTATGATTTCTATGCTGGGATGAGGAGGGAGGAAGTGAGGAATTTTAAAGAGGGTAAGTTGAGGAATTAGGAGTAGAAAAGTGGTATTTTGGCAGGATTGGGAGTGGGTGAATTGAATAAAGATTTTAAGAGGGAGAAATCGAATAGGAGAAAAATGTTGTTATGGAGGGAGGGGAAGATCCGGAACTGTACTAACCTCATCCACCGGGGCCTTGTGATGAAGGAGGATTCGGGCAGCATCTACATGATCACCCTGAACACACATACATAAATACATAAATAATTACATTTATTTTCATTGAACTAGTTCAATTAGTTCAATCATTTTAAAATCAGATAATTCACCAAAATATTTAATTTTTTTGAAAACTAGAAGCAATAATTTTTGTTTAGGCTGGGCGACTAAAAATCTAAATAAGAGTTTTTGTCAACAATTTTATTAATTAACTAATAAAGGGATTGGAGGATGTATTGAAATATTTGTTTTTAAAAAAACACTACCTGTGACGACATGTGCAGAGGTGCAAGACCATTCTTTGTTTTTGCTGAGATAGGAGCACCTTGCTGTACCATCATATCAACAACATTCTCGTGACCAGATCTTTAACAAATATTCTTTTTTTAACTTTTAATACAAAAATACTATGGTAAAAACCTTTAAGCTTAAGTCTCAACTAAAATCAAGTAAATTGGTATCTTACATATACCTAGTTATCGTAATAATATGTGGAATTCATATCGAAACCTATCCTGTAGTGTATATACTATAATATACAACATATATTGGGCAAATTGTTCACATTTTATCAAAACTTTAAGCATTGCTTAGAATCCTGTCATTAAAAATAACTATTCTTCGTCTTAAATTTTAATTATGAATCAAAATAAATGGATGAATGATGAAGTTGGGTTAACTCAGAAATGTAATGGATGCACAAGAATAGTTTGGAAAGGAATAAATACTGGATAAGTATAAATAAACGATTGAGACGAGATTAGTAAATATATGTGCATTATTCAGTGTACTATGCTGTTATTTCTTATTTAAAAAATATATTTTTTCAAGGTTATTCAATATTGTGTTTAGAAACCGTAATTATAGTTTCATTTTGTTTTCATAGTCGACCTTACCTGGCAGCACAATGAAGGGGTGTAAGACCATCTCTTGTTCTTGACTCCAGGTTTGCTCCTTTATCCAGCAGAAGGGAAACCATGTTGGATTTACCCCATTTAGCAGCCACGTGGAGAGGAGTGATGTTGTGCTGAAATAAAGTTATTTCCTTAAATCTTTTTTAAAAAAGTTTTTGCAAAAGAGATAAATTTTGTTGATAGACCGTCATAGTTCCATAATGGTTTCATTAGCATCAAAACCCATAAAAAAGAAATAAACAATTAGTTTATAACAACTTAAACCTATGAAATGAAATATTGAATTAGGCGCTCATAGATTTTTCAATAAACCTTTAGTTTTATTGTTGAATGCACTAAAGCGGATAATTTCCTTCTATCAATAACTATATCTCAGTGATTGATTTAAAACAAACTATCTAAAGATACAGTACTCCATTAAACTTTTATTGATGCAATATGCAATTCTTTTTTTACTTATCGACTTAGACTGATAAGGACTTTTTATTAAGTTGAAGAGTTTGCTTTACCTTTGCTGAATAGTTAACATCTGCTCCTCTTTGGAGCAAAACAGCAGCAATGTTTTCATTTCCGTAGTGGGAAGCAATATGGAGTGGTGTAAACCCACTCTTGCTCGTGACATCAGGGTTGTGATCGTTCTGTAGCAGAAGCGCAGCAGCTTTAGTGTCGTCTTTTTTCGCGGCAATATGGAGCGCAGGTAGGCGAACCTTGCCACGAGTATCGTTCTCTAATAAAACTGCGACAACCTACAAATATTATAAGTAAATAACCAACAAAATAATAACAAGTCAGTTTTTTAAATAAAATGCTACGCTAAGAATATTTTCATTTTCCTTTATCTATTTTTATCGAAAAGAGTGACAGAACAAACAACAGAAAGGAAGAAAGATAAACAGTTTGCTAGAATAATTGCTGAATGTTTACTTAGTTTATGTTTTATTTGTTCACCTTATCATGTCCTTGCTGAAGGGCAACAGCCAATGGAGTGAACCCATCTTCAGTAGCAAGGGACTGGCTCGCCCCACTCGCAAGAAGAAACCTTAAAATAAAATAAAAAATTAAAACTTTATTTTTTTTGAAAAAAGTTTTATCCGTTTAATTATAGTTCCTCACAAGAGATCTATTAATGAAAAGTTGAGACTCATTTCTCTTTAATCTAAAATTATATCCCTCATTTTTATTCCGATCCTTTGACTTTATTTGGAAAATATATATTCCCCAGTTCTCAGCCTCTGTATAATTACGTTCCTGCTTTCAATATAATAAGTTTTAATATTTATTTGAGCCTTTTACATTAAAATATTTTGCATTCAACAAAATCAAAGGTAGTAATATCTATATGTATTGTGTGTACTAGTCTAAAATATTTAAGTACAACAAATAAACATAAACATAGAATTTCTGTCTTTGATAATATAAACTCAAATATGCACGCATAGGATATTTGTGTTTTTTTAAAAACTATAACATAGCTACATTGCCAACTCTCACCTGACAACCCCGTCATGGTTCTCCTGGGCGGCCATGTAAAGCGGGGTGAATCCATTCTGGGACTGCACATTCACACTGGCAGAATGAGCAACTAGAATCTTCACAACCTAGGCAAAAGCGCTGTACAGTGTAATATGAAGAACTATTCCGTACACCACTGGGATTCAATAATGCGTATAAAGGAATTGAGTCTTTGCCACAAACTCTGATTTTCTAATCCCTAGATCTTTCCAACCCAATGTCGTGACGTTTGATATTGCAAACTAAGAATTCTGTTAAATAAAATAATATAAGTTTGAAATATCAAGGGTTTATACTTTATACAATCAAGTTGCTCAGATAAAGGTTTTAGAAAACTTGAGTTTGTGGCAAAAAAACTCAATTCTTATCAACAAAGTTTGACAAGTTTATTTGTTTTAATACTATAAATTTATTGTGGATAAAATATTTGATATTCTGTTGTCCTAGTTTCTGTAAGACTGAATTATTAATTTAAAGTAAAGATATTGGATTATGATATCCCCTGATAGTATCCGATATTGCATGCTATCTTCAACAACCAACATAGGCCTTCTTTGTATTGAAGCCGGTAATTTTAGTTTAAATAGTTTCAACTAAAGGATACTATGAACCCATTTGTACTGCAAAAGAAAAGAGTTCTACTATAAATATTAAAGGAATTGAGTTTTACCACTAACTCTGATATGTGCAACCCTATGTCGTAGACCTTAGATATTTTAAAATATGTATTATGCAAGAATGAAATATCAAAGATTCACACCATTAGGTTGCAGAAATATAGGGATTAGAAAATAAAAGGCTTGTGTCTAGGACTCAGTTCCTTTAGTTCATTTTAAAATGCTGCCATCTAAAACTTTTTATATTTATAAAATAGAACAATGACAAATGTTTTAACGTTAAATGTCTATTTCAAATTCAGTAAAAGTTGTATCTTCTAAAAGAAAGGACTTTCAAACGACCAATATAAAAAAAAATATTTTAAAAATGGAAAAACGTAAAATTACCTCTTCTTGACCAGCCAAGCTTGCAATATGAAGTGCAGTATTTCCCTGAAAGAAAAAAATTGTTAACCAACATTTTACACATTTTTAAAACCCTTCTAATAAGAAAAGCATTTACCTTTTTTGTGGAAGCATCGATTTTTGCTCCCCTTGCGAGCAAATCTTGAACTATATGCACGTGACCCTCTTTAGAGGAGAGATGAAGTGCGTTCAACCCATTCTGTAATAATAACAAATTAATGAAAAAAAACGTTATCAAATAAGTTGTAACAAAAGTTATCTTGTCATTATATCAAACTTCGGGAAAAGTTTTCAAAGAGTTGATCAATTCGAGGTTAGATTAATAGGTTTCAGGCTTTATCGATTGAAAAGCTTCAATAATTTAAATCAAATTTATTAGACTGATTGTTATTTGATTATTTGATCCAAGGTTATAATGTAAGGAAAGTTATTTCAGAGGTGTACGCATCTTTTGTACTGCAGTGTACTGTCTATAGGCGGGTAATGTAAACACAAGACGGGTGTCGAAGCCTGACATGGGATCCATCTTTCACATAAAAAATCAATGAAATATTTTAGTCATAGGAAACTATTATGTGAATTATCAAAATGTAATGCTTTGAACTTCCTCGGATACTAATAGGACACTGATGCTTCTATTCTTGTTTTCAAATTCCGCCCACAGAGAACTGGTTTCAATATGTACACAGAGTATACGCAACTGCAATTAACTTTCCTTGCATTACAACCTTGATTTGATCTAACGAATATTTTATTAATCAATGATTTTCTTACCGCGTTACAGGTGTTGATGTCTGTTCCGTTCTTGAGATATTCAGAAACCTTTTCAGTATTTCCACCTCGCGCTGCTCGCAGAAACGAAGCGCTGTCGTCGGACTAAAAAAAAGGTTTCATGTTAGAAATAATTGGGAGTTTTTTTGTCTAGAAAGAAACGAAATTCTTTAGATGAGACATCGAAACTGTTGTTTATAGTCTTCAAATTAGAATTCTTTATATAGTTAAGAGTTTTTCAAACATTTGTTTGGTTTGAAAATGGTCATTTCTTAATTTAACGTAGAATATTTCCGAAAAACCTTAATCTAATTTTCAGTCCTATGCANACATATCCATAAAGTATACTTGCTAAAGTGAACGGCGTTGAACGAGAAAATAAAAAAAACTGATTTTAGGAAAAAATCGAATTATTTTTGTCTCTGTTACCCCCAGCCGTTTGGCCAACATAGCTAACTTATATATATATATGAGTTAAGAGCTTTACTATATAGAGATATATTGCGAGGCGGGTTAAAAAGTATGGACGGGGGGAAAAGAAAAATTAGATGAATTTATTGTTAATAGCTTCAGTTTGAGGGGTGGGCCGGGACCCGGGGGGATTGTGTGTTTAGCTTTCCTAACTATCATTGATTTTTTAAGTAATCTTAATCTTATGGACATTTTTAGAAATACCACTTCTTGTTGTTGGGATGAAAACTTACTTTCACGACAGGGGCGGTTTCTGTCACCATTGTTTAAATGTTGTTATTATTTCATTTTATTTCTATTTATTAAACCGAATGATTAAGAGGGATCAGTATCATTGATTCTTATATATTATGTATATAATATTACTATTAGCACTAATACGAGTTCTTAACGGAAAATTATATCATTTGTTACAAAAATGTAATTCTTTTTTAAAATGTCTAGCTGAGAACTTAATAGAAGATTTGTTATAAATGGATTGGCCAGAATTAATATGAAAGTTGGAAAGAATGGTTAAATATCGAATAAAAAGGAGTTGGACAGCAGAAATAATGATGGGCTGTTTACAACAAATTTGTATTTGATGAAAAATGATTCATTGGATGAAAAAAAATATAGGATGGATTGGATAAGAACTGTAGGATGAATGAATAAGAATAAGCCAGGATAAGTCTATAAAAGATAGGATGATTGAACAATGGTTGGGACTGGTAAAACTGGACTAAATCTCTGGTTGGCTGTAAACTGAGCAGGGTTGGGCCCGGAAGATATTGAATCACACTGGATTATTTATATAGAGTACACTGCACTGTTTGTTTTGTAAACAAGATTATTACACTAACGACACTGATTAAACTAGTTGGGACTAATTAGCTGATTATATAGATTGTATAAATGAATAGAGGAGTGTAGAGGATAGGGTAGGACGGAGGCCGGGGTGTGTCCGACTAGAGGTTTTAGAGCCTCCAGCCACCAATCCAACAGCCTCTAATCCATCCAGCCATCCATCTATTCATCAATTCATTAATTCATGCTCCACCCATCCTCTCATCCACACAATCATCCACACAATCATCCTTCTATCTTTTCTATCCATTCATTTACTCATCCACACAATCATTCTTCCATATTTTCTATCCATACATTTACTCATCCACACAACCATTATCCCATCTTTTCTATCCATACATTTACTCATCCACACAATCATTCTTCCATCTTTTCTATCCATACATTTACTCATCCACACAATCATTCTTCCATATTTTCTATCCATACATTTACTCATCCACACAACCCATCTTTTCTATCCATACATTTACTCATCCACACAATCATTCTTCCATCTTTTCTATCCATACATTTACTCATCCACTCAATCATTATTCCATCTTTTCTATCCATTCATTTACTCATCCACACAATCATTCTTCTATCTTTTCTATCCATACATTTACTCATCCACACAATCATTCTTCTATCTTTTCTATCCATACATTTACTCATCCACACAAATACTCTTATCCAAAAATCATTTTACTATCGTTTCTTTTCATTCTTGATTTTTAATTCATTTTTTAATTTGTTTATCTATCCTTGAAAAGCTGGAGACTTGCTTTCAATTCTATTTTTTTCATTTTATCTTTGTAACCTGATAGTGTATACCTTTGATATTTCAAACTATAAATACTGCTAGATCTAATAGTTAACGTTTGAAATATCAAAGGTTACAGTTATCAGATCAAAAAAAACGTGTTAAATTATTGAAAAAAAACGTTTCTAAATTATCCAAATATGAAATGATAAAGAATGGCTGCAGGATGGAATAGGAAATGATAAAGCATGACTGCAGGATGGAATTGAAAATGATAAAGCATGGCTGTAGGATGGAATATGAAATGATAAAGAATGGCTGCAGGATGAAATAGGAAATGATAAAGCATGGCTGCAGGATGGAATTGAAAATGATAAAGCATGAATGCAGGATGGAATTGGAAATGATAAATGAATCCATGCAACTACTTGATTTCACTCAAAAATTTCTTATCTGTATGGCATTGGCAAAGGCATCAAACGTTTAGTACATAATTTTTCTCACAGTAATGATAAATTGCGTATCTAGAGTTTTGTTATTTATTTTAAGTTGCACTACGTTTAAACCTTCACGTTCTGTTTTTTTCAGGTTCTACAGGGAAAGTAATCTAAGTCTAATGTATCTAATATTGAACGAATAATTACAATTATTAAAGTGCGAGTTGAAAAAAAAGTAATAATTGAATTCTCGCGCTCGATAACTTATTAAATTTGAACATAACATGTAAGAGTGGGAAAAATTGGGAAAGCTATGACTAGGAATATAGCTAGCAATGAGATATACATAAGAATCTAAAATTTTTTAAATCTCAATTTAAAAATCAGGATCATAAAAGCATCGAAAGATACGTTTTGTTCCGTTATCTTCAAAAATATTTAATTCAAGGCTTCAAAACGGCCGGCAAGAACCATTTAAAATAATTTTAATTTTAAACTGTATTTCTAGTTAAGTTTATTGTTAAGCAGATGTAAAAATGTAAAAACAATCTTAGACTTATTCAAAGCATTTGATGTGGAAACCTTGACGCTGTTTTTTTGTTTATTTTCCTCCCGTGCAAGCAGTACGTTATACTCACCGTTATTATTCGCCCCAAACTATTAAAAACGTCCCCTGCGTTTTGCATGATTTCACAACACGAGCCTCTGGTTTCATCCTCACACATCTTTTTATTTTCGGATTTGAGAAATTTAACTTTTCCGACTAGTATTTAAAATTCAGTATTCAAATGAGCACTTCTTTGCATTGTAAAAAGTGTCAGAATAGTTTTGCAAGATCAAACTTTTATTCAAAATTTGTTGCGTTGTTCGTTTCGTTTTTGTTCGTTTTATCGGAGCTATGTCGGTCAACTGCAGGGAATAACAAGCTCAAGTCTGGGCACAACAGAGGGGATGTAAACAAACTAAGGTGGGGGGGTTGAGACGAGTCTTAAAGCTTTTATTCCATTTCTATATTTCTAAGTGGAAAATATTTTTATTTATATCTTTAAAATATTTGCAAGCCCCCCTCCTTCCTTCTCTTACTCTCTTTAACCCTGGTCTATAGGCCTAGTCTCAGCTTTCATGTCTAGAATTATATTTTGGGTTAAATAGATAGATAGATAGCAGTTAGACAGATGCTATAGATATAGCAAATATAAGATAGATAGATAAATATCTTGATTAAATCCCTTACACAATTTTTGAATTTTTTAGTGTATACAAAAAAATGATTTTTTTTTAGCAATCTTCAGGACAAAATAAACAGATATTTGTTTGACAAACGCAGTCTAGTTAAAACGGAGTTTAGTTGGGTGGTTCTTTGCCGAAAGCAGGATGCAGACCTCGATATGGAGAGGAGGGGGGAGCAGTGCATCCATGCAACTTCTTGATCCTGAGCTTTCTTTAAACAAATATAACTCTAAACTAAGTATTTCGACACATTTACGCCAAGCTGAATATATGTACTTTCGCTGTTACACGTCACATAACTCACATTAAATAATTTTTCTTATTTTTCATTTTCATAAAAGTATTTAAATCTTGATTTAAAATTTGTAAACTTATAATTAATGAAGTTTGAAAACAAATTATTATGAATAAATAGTTAGAAAGGAGATGAAAGGAATGTCATAAAAGGCTGCGAAATTTAAAATTTAGTTTTTAAGTTAAAGTACCCGGCCATGATCGCTAAGAATTCATTATTTGAAAAGAATAATTTACACAAATATAGTTATTCATTCCATTCAGGTGTTGAAATTTTTCTTTTCACTTCATGTCATGAAAGGCTGTGAAATTTAAAATTTAGCTTTGAAGTTAAAGTACTCGGCCATGATCGCTAACAATTTATTATTTGAAATAAATAATTTACACAAATATAAAATTACTCATTCCATTAGAGTGCTAAAATTTTTCTTTTCACTTTAACATTACAAAGATTACGTAGTGTAAAAAAATAACTATTCTATTGACCTTTTTTTTAAAGAATGGTATAATTGAATTAGTTGATAAATCAGTTCTTAAAATTCAGAGAATATTAAAAATTCGCCCCCCCACAATCATCCTTCTNTTTGTGGTTAAAACTTAGTTATCTGCTCTGCTATCATCTATAATCATGATTTAAAAGATAATTTCCAACCTTGGATTATAATGATCTCCGAGACTATGACATCCTCTACTAACATCTCCAGCCTCGTGGACAGCTAGACCATGTTCTCCGGGTTCTAAACCATCTAGAGTTCCCTCTACTATACACCTGATATTTTTAACATATACAATATATTGAAATTAGAGTTCTTATTCGCAAAAACCGCGAAACTGGCTAAATTATCTGTACAAATTTAAATTTGATCTTAAAGGGAGTGTTCGCGACAAATGAAAGGGGGTATAGGCTTAATGCGATAAAAAGCGCTTTTGATTAATTTAATTCCAAACAAATCATTCAGATATTACTAACAATAGTCATCGATCATTTTTCGACGCATTCGTAAATAGTTGATATTTCATTTTATTTTGTATTTTTCATGATCTGAGAGTTACTTTTGAAAACATTTTTTTGATAATGAAGACGACATTTTTCGAAAATCCAGCGCCAACGAAAATTATTTAAAAAAAAAAAAAAATCACAAATATTATGAAATATTAACTATAATGCTTCGAAAAATAATCGATGACTATTGTTTTTAATATCTGAATGATTTGTTTGGAACTAAATTGATTTGTTTACAATCCGAGTTGATTGTTGCATCTTTCTGAATTTGTATGGACACTACGTTCTTCGGTATTAGTCGTTTTTAACAATTTTCTCCTTATATACGCAACAGATAGAAGTAATATTAGTAGCGATCAAAAGCGCTTATTTTTCGCCGTAAACCTATACCCCCTTTCATTTTTCGTGAACACTCCCTTTAAAGTGGCGTGTTCGATTCACTACAGTATCCTTTAAACCTGTGACTAATCAAGGAGGACGGATGTATCGATATTTATACAGAAACGCATGTAATTGTTTATAACTTTGTTTGCGAGCTGTTTTTTTTGAAAATTCTAGTTTTCACTTTGTACGTTCTAGAAGTTGCAGAAAATAAATATTTTAATTAAAAATTTTGAAAACCGCATTGGACGCAGGATTTACAGGATTCTTTAAAAATATTTCAAGTCATACGAGTCATACTGTACGCTATATATTATTATGTCTTCGATGATCAGATAATGGTTTAAAACATCTATAGGTTCGTTAAAGGTTCTTGAAATTAAGCCTACAGTCCCTTTAAAAGCCTAACCGGGGAGGGGGGGGGGGAAGGGCATGCATGGCCCTCCCCTTCCTCAAAAGACAAGTTTTTAGTTGAAAATCTTTGTGCCTGCAATGTGCTGACTGAATATTTCACAGAAAGTAAGTATAATTTCATTTTTAAACCAATAACAACTGCTTTAATTACCTTTATGAACCGTGGATTAATATATATATTAGACTGTCTGGCATCAACAACGTTAACCCTTCCCACCCTCCCCTCCTGGGCAGGAGGTAGAGTAGGGTGGGCAGAGGGGTTCTCAGGCATTTCTAATTAATTTTTAGTTGCATTTACATTGTTTTCTTAAAAAGAATATTGATCAAAAAAAATTCAATCCCCAACAGAGAAAATATACTTAATATTGCATAATCAATGGCCAATGGAATGGTTACAGGACCCAAGTAAAGATCAGTAACAAATGGATAGGACACAAGACTGCAACATCAGGAAACAAATGAAAAAGAACAACAAGAGAAAGAAAAAAGAACAAAAGGCCTAAAGAACCAATGAAAAAGAAAAAAACAAATGGAATGGATCCACGACTGAAGGAAACAATACAAAAAAAGGACACCAGGAAACGGTTAATCAATAGGAAGCAAACCAATGGAAAGGACACAGCTCCAATGCAAAGGAAACAGGACCAATGAATGGAATCAGGACCAAAAAATGGAAATAGGACAAATGAAAGGAGACAGGAATAATAAATGAAAACAGGACCAATGAATGGAAACAGGACCAATAAATGGAAACAGGACCAAAGAATGGAAACAGGAATAATGAATGTAAACAGGACCAATAATGGAAACAGGACCAAAGAATGGAAACAGAACCAAAGAATGGAAACAGAACCAAAGAATAGAAACAGAACCAAAGAATGGAAACAGGACCAATGAATAGAAACAGAACCAATGGAATGAAAGCAGGACCAATTAATACAAAACAAATGACCCGTGGAAAGGAAATCGACCCATTGACTATCAAATTCATTGAAAGAAAGAGAAAAAACTGAGTTTCTAGTTTCTACGTCAAGTTTATAAGTCTGAAAGTTAAAAGAAACTGAGCACAAGCAACGGGGAATTAGAGTCAGGCAATCTAAGTCGTGAACCGTCCCCAAATATAAATACAAGTACAGGTTTTCTATTCAAAATGTCTTATATATTTTTTAATTGTTCCACTAAATAACCCCTTAACTTTTAAAGTTATTTTAATGAATTTGTGAATAAAAGATGTGGTTAGTTGTGGATGGTTCCTATTGGTCCTATGGATATCAACTGTAGAAAGCAGTAGCATGAAAGTTTCTATTTTATGTTTTATTAATTTATCTAGTGGAAAGTCTCCTAACTTCACAATAGGTAGGCCGACACTATTCAATCATGAAAGAAAAAAAAAATATAAATTTTAATGATTATTCTTCAGAAAATGTTTGAAAGCAAATGCCGGACACAATGCGGTGCACAACCAGGAAAAATGTCTTCTCTTCTGACTTTTAAAGCATTTTTTAGCCTGAAAAGGCGGGAGGCGGATGTGTTACACATTTTCGATTTTGTATTTTTCATGATCTGAGAGTTACTTTTGAAAACATTTATTCCTGTTTCGAGATTTTTGATAATGAAGACGACATTTTCATATTTTCCAGGAATGTTCGAAAGTCCAGCGCCAACGAAAATTATTTAAAAAAAAAAAAAAATCACAAATATTATGAAATATTAACTATAATGCTTCGAAAAATAATCGATGACTATTGTTTTTAATATCTGAATGATTTGTTTGGAATTAAATTGATTTGTTTACAATCCGAGTTGATTGTTGCATCTTTCTATTTTATTTTATTTTATTTTCTTTCATCAATAATGTTAGTAACCACTTCTGTACAATAAACAGGCCAATTGTACTAAATACTTAAATAACCAATATATTGATCACACAAGAAGAACCAGATGTATTACTTGATACAAAATATATATTTAATCAAATATTTTGGAGTTTATACAATTTACATTTATATTACAAAACTTTTTGGAACCTATATAAATTTTTTTAGCTTAACGTCGTACAACCCTTTGCCTTTTTAAAATACATTTAAAAAAAAAAATAACATTTTTACACCATCATGAGTCATGACTTCTAGTGACTCTCTAGGCCCGTCCGGTCAGATTTTTGTCTTTTATTGAAAATCAAACTTTTAGTTTGAAGAATTCATGACTTTATGATTGAAGAAGCGTGGGAAATTGGGAGAGGGGGACAGTGTGGAATGTAGACAATCAAATACATGATGTTGTTCACTAACCTGAAATTAAAATATTTATTGAAGATTGATATTTTTATTTGAAATGGTAAATTAATAATAAATAAAAAAGACGTTAAAAAATCAAACATGACGCGGAAAAATGTATTTCAGATCACAAAATTACTAGAAAATGTTTTTAAAATGTACATCTATCTCTTTAACATGAAAAGTAGTAAAACTTTAAAATGTTCAATACTTTTTCTGAAGAAGAAGAATAACACTTTAGTTTTAAAAAAAAAATCAAGTCAAATCAAATTTCAAAGCATCCCTATTTCCAAAAAAAATGTTTTTTATTCAACTTAAACATGCTTATTGGTATCTTATAACAATAAGCTCGTATAAAAGTATTTTCTGTTAAACTGCCTCAAAAGCAGTACTTAGGATCAAAGGAACAAATATCAAATTACTCTCAAACCCCAAATCTGAACTATTGAAAAGACAGATTATATAAACTTCCTGATTTCTGAAGGAACAAGTAAGTTTAAGGGGAAAAAGCGAGAAAAAAATATTACAAAAAATTTGAAAAGTCAGCTTTGTTAACAAAATTCCGTAAATTTTATGGAAATAACCTGGATCCGGATCCATTTTTTCCAGTGCGGATCCAGGATCCGTATCCGGATCCGCATCAAAATTATATGGATCCTAAGCATTGCTCTAAGGAATTGAGTCTTTGCCACAAAATGAAATGTTCTAATCCCATCTTTGCAGCCTAATGGTGAAAACCTTTGATTTTTTAAACTAAGATTATTTTATCTAACAAAATTCATAGTTTGAAATATCTAAGGTCTACGACATTGGGTTGCAAAGATATAAAGATTAGAAAATCAGAGTTTGTGGCAAAGAATGAATTCCTTTGATCTGGGAATAAGAGAGAAAACAAATAACAGCAACATAAGTAAACTGGAGCAGCAATAAAATATAGGGTTTACGATTGCTGCAATATTTTACATCTCTGAAATTTAACATGTTTATTTTTCTTTGGCCAACTCATGAATTCGCACATGTTGTGTGGGGGCTGTGAGGCACAAATTCAATTCAGCAATTGTGCATTTAATTCAGAGTTTCAGTTTAGTCTAGATAAATGAATCAAGTATATGGGATGATGGTAGAGTATATATATCAGAATCAGTTTATCCTACGCTAGTTTTTACAAACTGTGTTTAAAAAAATAATGGAATGGACCTTTTTCTCCCAAAATTGAATTTCCCTAAATGATTTTATTCAACAAAAAAACATCTGCGTTCGAATGGGGGGGGGGGGTTTGGTAAATTGATGGGGGTATCTACAGTGAATTCAAAAATATTTTTAACGTGAAGATTCTAATACTATAGTGATAACCAGAAAACAATGGAATAGAAAGACGACATTATAGCAATACTTCGTTTTGATGTTGTTACAAAGTAAATATTTTTACTAGTAATTGGCAAAGCACAATTTAAGTGAAAATTGTTTACTTAAACTATACAATTGCTATGTCAATAATGTTCATTGAACTAGCTTAAGTCCTAACTTAAGTTTAAAAGTAGTCGTCTTCCTATTTCAGAGTTTTCTGGTTATTACTGTATAATGTTGATAAAAAATTGATTATTAGCTAGTTCATGGTAAAAAAAATAGGTTACTAAATGTTGGCTAATAAAGTATATTTGTTTATGGTATAATGTATATTGGACTGGAGTTTAAATATTTGTTTTGGTATAACTAGTTCAGCTAAACATTCTAGGCTTGTTCAATCATTTTATTCTTCTGAAGTCACATATTTAGAGGGTAATCAAGCATTCAAAAATGTCACACAAAAAAGTGCTATGTAAAAAATCATTTTCAATGTTTTGGTTGTAGTAAAAATTCTTGGTGTAGGATTGAACTAGTTAAATTAGTTAAATTTTTGGATTTTGATAATGCTTGGAGGGTGTAATGAATAGAACGCTTTTTCGAAAAAGAGGTTAATTTAATAATTTTTTGATTTTCCTTTAATTTAAAATTTTCTTTAGGGGGCAACAATAAAGCATGCTTGAGTTTTTGAAAATCATATTCATTGAGATAGAGATCTTGAGGTCTATAGTTTGAATGTAAAATAGCATTATTTGATAAATCTAAATTAAATGCATAGAATTATACATTATCACCTTTAAGAAACTACCTCAAAAATACGTTCACATAATTATAATTAAGTGTTGAAGATACAAATTAGAGTGGTACCTAAAGTGTTAAATGTGTAATTATTGTATAGGGCTTGTTTGAGGGACTTTCAAAAAAAATTGAAAGAAATGAAATATTTAAATAAATAAGTGATATCAATCAAGTTCTTAACTTACTGAGAAATCCTCCTCCCTTCTTGCTTTCATAGCACTTTTCTTCATTTTCAGATCTTCTAGGTCTTTTCTTTTTCAGGATATGCCATTTTAAAATTTCACCAACATTATAAATCCGTCACCAGTTACTCTATATACAATTCACTGTCCAACATCTTTGTTTCACATGTATATCTATTCAATATTGAATTTATAAAATGTCGAATCCATCATTTTATCTTAATTATTTATAGTTTATAGATTTAATCGTCAGTTTAGCTAATCAAATCGAATTAAATGATCTGTTTTTATTCATCTAATTTCGCTAAATAATGCTAAAATTAATATGTATGCCTCGAAAGAAACCTTGATAAATAAGTATTAAAATATATAATGTAGAAAGCACACATGGCAATGGTTAACTTTTCCCTATTTGGGCACAGAATTGTAAGGGCCGGGTGTACCAATAAGCCTAGATGAAAATATATAAGAACTCAATAACAATCCCAAGAAACCCAGAGATTAATTTAAAATTGCAGTGTGAAATTCCAGCAAAATTTAAGATATAATTCGATATAGTTTGTTCCGTTTCTTTAACTGCATGTACATTGTACATTTAATTGTACAATCATTGCAAATTGTAACAAAAACATAATTCACTGTACATGATTTACTTATGTTTTCTTATTAATTTTGTGCAAACGTGTATAATCTCAGCTTTCTAAACTATTTGAATGTATGTGAAGAGACTAAACCCAACTGGACAGTGGACACCCAAACAGATGTAACAGGGGGAATACATAGAATACAGGGGTCTGTGTAATCTATTACACCAGAAAAATACAAAGGGTGGAGGGTTCTCAGGTATGCTATATATAGTGTAGACTGCAAGGAAAGGGATTTTATATGGTATAAGAAGAATAACGAAGAGACAGAATATTATAAAATACAAACCTAGGGTAATATAAAGAACAGGATGTCCCAGTATACTAGGATTATACAAGAGAGGAGAATTGTCCCATAGAAGGGTGAGAGGTTTTAGGATGAGCTGGATGAGAGGTGAAGGCTGTATCAGGATTAGCAGGATGAGAGGTTAAGGATGTATGAGGATTAGCTGGATGAGAGGTGAAGGATGTATCAGGATGAGCAGGATGAGAGGTAAAGGATGTATGAGGATTAGCTGGATGAGAGGTGAAGGATGTATCAGGATGAGCAGGATGAGAGGTGAAGGATGTATCAGGATGAGCAGGATGAGAGGGAAAGGATGTACCAGGATGAGCAGGATGAGAGGTGAAGGATGTATCAGGATGAGAAGGATGAGAGGTGGAGGATGTATTAGGATGAGTAGGATGAGAGGAGAAGGATGTATCAGGATGAGCAGGATGAGCAGGATGAGAGCTGAAGGATGTATCAGCATGAGCAGGATGAGAGAGGAAGGATGTATCAGGATGAGCAAAGAGAGAGGGGAAGGATGTATCAGTGTAAGCAGTAAGAGATGGGAAGGATGTTTTGTGTTGAAAAGGAAGAGCTGGGAAGGATGTATCAGGGTGAGCAGGGAGAGATGGGAAGGATGTTTCGTGTTGAGAAGGAAGAGCTGGGAAGGATGTATCAGGGTTAGCAGGGAGAGATGGGAAGGATGAAGTGGGGTAAAAATTAAGAATTTATCATGAGAAGAGAAACACAGAAAAATTGAGTTGATATACTAGAAATATTCGACTGAAGAATTGACTAAAAATTTAAATTGAGTCATCAGCTTGATTCTAAATTATAGAAACCAAAGGAAATATTTGTTTTTACTTTTATTCATACTAAATCCTTTTAACAATTTCTTTAAACCACTTAAACCTTTGAAAAATCGATATTAATAGTTAATAAGCTCTGTTGATTTAAGTTTGGGTCTACAATATATATTATAATTTATACATATATAGAAACTGTATTGATTCGTCTGACAAGGTTCGAACTCTGGGTTTGTTCCTAACTCCTGTCTGTATCCCGGTCTCTCTATTGATCTTCTTCCTCTCTCTACTCTCCTCCTCATCGATATCATTGATCTGGAGGGAGAAAGTTGAAAGAAGAACTTTTGACATATACATAACTTATATCAAAGGGAGTACATACCATACATTAAACACGTGTTTCCATAAAATGTCCTCTTACATGTAGAGAGCACTCCAAACCTTTACATTTTGTCAAGAATGTAAGGCAAGGAAAGTCAATTGCGGTTGTGTATACTCTGTGTACACATTGAAACCAGTTCTCTCTGGGCGGAATTTGTAAACAATAATAGATGCATCAGTGTTCGTTTAGTATCCGAGGAGGTTAAAAGCATTAAATTTTGATAATTTTGATAATTCACGTAATAGTTTCCTATGACCAGAATATTTCATTGATTTTTTATGTGAATGCTGGATCCCATGTCAGGCTTCGACATCCGTCTTGTGTTTACATTAGCGTCCAGAGACAGTACACTGCAGTACTAAAGATGTGTACACTTCTGTTATGACTTTCCTTGCCTTACATCCTTGCATTTAGTAAAACTACGGCTAAACGGGGCACTTCTTTTATTTACATCAACAAATAAAGTACACTAGTGAAGAATGTAGATTGTTTGGTGTCTTTTTTAAATTCCCTTCCCTTATTTGGAATTATATATTTGTTAGTTGAGTTTGAATATGATATGAATTTCAATGAAGATTGACAGATGTCGAATACTTGTTTTTTTCTGAATCTTTATACAGAGGAATATAGATTTTTTAGGATTAATTGATAAACATTCTAGTTTTTTAACCAATCCGATAACTTAATGGGACTGCAGACATAAATCATTTATAGAGTGCATGAAATGTCCGACTCGCCGCGGTTCCCTTAAATCACTATCTGAGTAAAAATGAAGAAGAAAACGTTGTATTTCTCTCATAAAACCTGGCGGATTTGACCATTTCTTTCAATGTCTCTGCGGCATATCCCCGCAAGTAATTTTTAAAGAGAAACCACAATTAAGAAAAAATGTTCAGCTATGTAAATGAGGATATCTCGATCAGTCATCCTTGATCAAACACAGTTAAATATTGTACCGTTGTGAATCGGAAATGCCTTAAAATAATGGGTCTCTTGAAATTGCATGTACAGTCGCTTTATCAAAATTGCTAAAAATTACATATTTTTCAATTTTCTATATTTTGAAGCAAAATCCGACCAACGCACATTAAATCACATGACAGTCATTTACTTGATAAATAAATGCATGTATGTTCAACTATTCAGTCTTGAATTATCTATTAGCTGTCGGGAAACAAAGAAAGTCATTTCATAATAATCAATCATTCATGCCTAGGGGTGAGAGGGGGTGCCAAGGGGTGAGATGGGTGTGCCTAGGGGTGAGAGGGGGTGCATAGGTGTGAGGGGGGGGGGAGTTGTGAAACTCTCGCTAAGCCTCTGGCCAAAAACCGGGGGTAGAGGAGGTAAAATCTGGTTAAATGGGTAAATATGGCCAGATAATAAGAAAAATAGAATATGGATCCATAGCTGGGAACTTTAGAATATTGGATATCAGGATTAATGCTTGATCCACTCTTTTTCTTAATCTCCAGATTAAATATTGCTTGTTCTCCTCATGAATTTAATCTCCAGATTAATTAACAGATCAGGATTAAGGATATCACATTCTAAAGTTTCCAGCTCAGGGAAGATAGACCAAAGAGAAGGAAAAATAGAATATGGATCCATGGAAGATAGACCAAAGAGAAGGAAAAAAATTATTATTCAAATCTATATTTGGCTCAAAATGCACATACAGTAATTTAACATGTATATATTGATAAAAATATGGATTTCGATTAAGTGAATAAACTATTAGAACTATACATTACATTATACATCTATACAGCATTTCACGTGCATAACTTAAATTAGATATTTGCGTAATTTACGATTATTTATGATTAGTTATTATTATATGAATAAATAAATAAAACCGGGTCAATTAATTCGGACTATGAGCCTTTATCTGTGGAAAATAACGTTTCAAATAGAAAAAAAAAGGATTCATCGCCGCTTCACTTTAAAGAGGCTGTGAGTGTAATGTTTAAGTGACCCTCCATGCAAAGATGGCAATGCCCGATTTACAAAGGTACCCTTAAAAAATTTCTACTGCAGGAAAACATATTAGAATTATCAGAACTTTAACACTTGGTAAGCCTAGAAAAACTACAATATCTTCCACATTATTGATCATATAAAGGTTACAATTGCACCCTTGTAAACCTGACATTGACATCTTTGCATGGAGGTTATATAACTTGAAATTAAGCTTAACTCCTCTTTAATCAAAATTTTTAGCTAAGATACTTGTTACAAATAGAAAATTAATGCAATATTATTTAATTATTAAAAATTATAACGGAATAAGAAAACGCGGGAATTCGAAAACGGTCTGAAGGCATTTCACCTTTATTCCGATATTTTAAAGAGAATGAAAAATATTCTAATTCCAATTATATAAGAGACATGAATCTTGACGAAATAATCCCAGCTTAATATTATCTATCCCAAAGTTTATCTACAGAGTGAGAAATAGAAAACTGGATTTCTTGACGTTTTTTTAGAAAAACATCATTTCTGAAGTTTAAACAGACACAGTGCTTGAGGCCTGGAATAGCACTTCAAGCTGGGAAAGGTGAGGAAATGATTCTGTGGTTTTACAAATGTTTTGTCTTAATTTAATTTCACGTCATTCCTACTGTACATAGATAGTTTCACTTCATTCCTACTGTACATAGATAGTTTCACGTTATTCCTACTGTACATAGATTGTTTCACGTCTTTCCTACTGTACATAAATAATTTCACGTCATTCCTACTGTACACAGATAGTTTCACTTCATTCCTACTGTACATAGATAGTTTCACGTCATTCCTACTGTACATAGATAGTTTCACGTCATTCCTACTGTACATAGATAGTTTCACGTCTTTCCTACTGTACATAGATAGTTTCACGTCTTTCCTACTGTACATAGATAGTTTCACGTCTTTAAAAAGTTTTAAAGGCTAGAAAATTTTTAGCCTGACAGGTTTTTTTGTACTTGTTAAACGATCATTTATTTGTTCATATTAGTGTACAGCCTATGTATGTGTTTGAGACCCCCCCCCACCCCCCGGCCTCCAGCCCTCTCCCCTCCAGCTGTTTTAGGAAGAAAATGAACGTTAAGACGACAAAACTTGTTCATGATTTTTCTTATACTTTTTTAATCTTTTTAAAATCCTGTAAAAATGATTGATTTTCTCCTAAAAAAAGTAATTATTTGAATAGGAAATCATTTAAAAAGACTTTATAAAACAGCTGAAATGGTTTCAAGGAAAACGATGAGAGCAGATTTTTAAGAGTTTTTTTTAAGATGATTTCTAAAAACTCTACAAACAATTAAATGTAAACCTGCTCGTCATTGACGCAACTATGTATAAATGTATATGTAGTATCCGCCCCAACCCCGCCTACCTTCATCATTGTAACTGAGACACCCCCAGTCCTTTATGGAGCAAAGTATGCCACAACATAAAATGTTAAAAGAATCGATGATGGTGATATCTATGTTTTCCTAACTGATAATTGATCATAGGGACGATACTTTAAAAGCAACCAAGATTATTAAGTCAAAGATGATTATGAAAATGAGAAAGTAAGTAAATCTGAAGACAAACGAACTGACCTAAGAACCGGCGCTAAATATTACCAAATATTATTGTTTAAATAGGATTCCATTAGCTCAAAATTCCTTTTCATAATGAACTATTTTTAAAGATTTTCACGGAAAGCTAAAAAAAATTGTTTCATATTTGAAGGATTTATCAACCTCTTAGTTTGCGGTAGAAAAGTAGTTAGGGAGATATTTACCATCCCTCTCAACAGATCAGAAAAAAAAGAAAAAAATGTGAATCTAACATCTACGTTATTTACTCTAGAGGTTTGGTCCATCACTATCACCAAATTTTAAAATTAGCAAAGTCAGCTAAAAATCTATATTTATATTTTTCATTTCCAATTTTTTTAAAATTTCATTTAATCAAATCTAATATTTGGTTTTTAACAGATAAATATATTGTTATGATACTCCTGCAATCTGATATCAAGATAATAAAACAAAACTAGGCAGCAGGCACTGTATTTATTTAGTTGGTTACATATACAATATTTTGTGTTTAAATTCACATGTCCGTGTTGGCCAAAATATTAATATTTCCAACTAACTACATGTTTATCTGTCTATCTATATTCTTGAAGGACAGAAAGCGTCCTGCTGCTTATCTTCTGTTTTGTTTGATCTATTTATGAAAAAGTGAAACAATGCATCCTGATAAAGTATATTGGGCTGTAAATCTATAAAAACTGTTAAAATACAACTTCACACAAAAGAAAATCAATCTAATTTCTTCACTTGAACATCTTTCTGTATAACTCACACCTTATGAACTAAAAATATCGAGTCCTTGCCACTGACTCTGATTTTATAATCTCTATACCTTTGCAAACCAATTCATGCGTAGACCTTAGATATTTCAAACTTAGATTATTTGATCTAACATAATTCATAGTTTGAAATATATAAAGTCTACGCCATTTGGTTTCAAGATATAGGGATAAGAAAGTGAGAGTTTGTGGCAAAGACTCATTTCCTTTCATTATTTGGTATGTACTAGTACTGGAAGCTGACATGAAAGCTCTATAGAGCTCAAAACTTTCTTAGAAACTCAATTTACTTGTTTCTCATGATGAATCAGAATTGTAGCAAAAAAACATATCTCTAAGTAATTATTAAAAACTTTTTACTTATTTTAGTTGCATATTCATCCCATTTAGTTAAGGTATATCTCACCGGAAGGTGTTGAGACTAGAATACCCGTATAGTCTAGTCTGAACAGTAAATCCTACGCATCAATGAATTGCCGAATACAATTCTCGTCATGTAAAACAGTACTTTAAAAAAGATTAACGAAGGAAAGATAATTCAAATCAATATTGCCACCTTTAATGATTGAAAAACAATGTATTACGATTTTCTTATTTGATGGACTGTCGAAGAAGTTTTACAATTTTAATTTTGACCTGATTCTGAATTCCTAATAGTTATAAACAAGAACCCCTTACATCTAGGTAATTTTGACCCATACTACTTAAACTTCGAGTTAATGTACTAAAGCATCATATCATACGAATTCATAATCCTTTACTACTACTTTAAATCTAATCAGTTGACCAGTGACCCTCCCACATTTAAGGTAAACATTTATTTTTTATCAAAAACAGGGGCGGATACAGGATTTAAGTGAGGGGGGGTGCTAGATTTATTTTGGAACCAAAATATCCAGATTTCGGAACCAGAAGACGCAGCGCAGGTGAAAAATTTTTTTAACAGTTATTTTTTCTGTTTGGTTCTAGGTTTTGTTTCCCTTAAGTGCTATTAAGAAGCTTTTCTGAAATCTTAATGGGGGGGGGCTACGTCATCCTGCCGCCCCCCCCCTCCTGTGAACAGGAATGACATTTTTTATATCTTATAAGTCGATTTGACCTTGTTAAATGATTATCCGCCCCTGAATTAAAAAACATGTTTCTTCTATAAAAAATCTGCATTACTTATTAAAAATCTAACTAAACATTTATTCCGGTTTACACATCATATGTTACAATTAGAAAGATAAATTATGACACTATATTCAATACTGTGTAATGTAGATATATTGAATTGCTTATTTCATAGATAAACAAATTTTGTCAGTTATTAAAATTATATTTTTGAGTATTCCGGTATTCCTGAAGTTAACATCGAAAAGAAGAATCTTATCTCTTCCTGATTTTACTAGTATTAGTATATATTTACACAAAATTTGCAATAAATCTTTCATGACACTTATTGTAAGACGCCCCCACAAAAAAAAAATTGAACCCGTTCGTTTTCAACCGTTTAGGTAGCAGCTAATAGGTCCATTGAAAGATAATACAGATATGTATATGTAGAATATAACATACATTGTGGTTAAAAACTATGTTTTGTTTCTGTTTATAAAACCGGTACCGGCAATTGTTTACAATTATAACAACCAGCAACCTACCTTTGATTTCCGGTTATCTGGTTGCTTACTTCCATTTGAAATATTGGAAGTTTTCCTTTCTAATTCGTCTGTTAAGCCCGGCATTTCTAGTATTAACTCTCACTGTATCATATTGATAATGAATTGTCAAACATGTAACTCCTTTAAAATATTACTAGCTAGGTAGGTTTACTAGAAACCGCAGTGTTGAGTATAGACTGAAGAGACAGACACACACTGCTTCCTCTGCAGAGCCAAAAAACCGGTTCTTCTACCTCCGGAACCAGTCCAGCCCATTTCAAGGATAAATATATCATATTAAACCAAAAAAAAAATATTTTCTAAATTTTGACGGTAAAATTAAATAAAAATTTTAAAATTTATGTTACAGTAATATATTTGAGTGTATGAAGGCCCCTGTTGTTAAAATTAGAAAGGCGGAATGAGAAAATGCAGAATGGATCGCTAGAGGGAGTTATACGTCTTACATAACATGACTCACACCCCAGGGGCGGATACAAGGGGGGGCGGGGGGACATTCGCCCCCCCTGACAGATTCAGGGAGGGGCGTAGCCCCCCCTTGAGATTTCGAGGCAAAAAAGGTTCCCAATTTGATAAATCACATGTGTTTTTCAATTTTAAGCCATTTGGTTATTTTTTATTTAATGGAAATATAATAATTAATATTTATTGAAAAATATTGAATCATCAGAAGGACGAAAAAAATATTTTTCTAGCTTGTTAAAAATAAATATAACCAACTCTGTAAGTATACGACGACATTGTGTTTTGTTTTATTGGTGTTAATAAACGGCACACTGCACATCTTGACTTTCTTTTCTTCAGTTTAATTTAAAAATCAACGACAACAAGTAAATGTTATTGTTAACGATAAATTTAGAATTAGAAATTTGTAAGAAACTAGACTTAAGTTAAAATATTGTTCATATCTAGTAATGTTCCTTAATCAATACTCATTTATCAAAATTGTAATATTGTTCCTAATTTTCATGCATTTAAGTATAACTAGTAATTTCTTTTTGTTCTTAAATTGCTAATGTTCCTATTATTGTTCCTGTTCCTGTGTCCGACCCACCTTAAATCCCTGTCCTAATCCTTTATTTTTGTTCCTAGCTAATTCCTGAACAATCTGTTTATTGTTCCTAAATCCCTGTCCTAATCCTTTATTTTTGTTCCTAATTCCTGAAAAATCTTTTCATTGTTCCTAAATCCCTGTCCTAATCCTTTAATTTTGTTCCTAATTCCTGAACAATCTTTTAATTGTTCCTAAATTCCTGTTCTAATCCTTTAATTTTGTTCCTAAAATTTAAAAATCTAGTTTTTTTAGTCTTTAGTCATTAATTTTGACTCTTTTTGAGTCTTTTAAGTAAAAAAATTTTCGCCTGCAGCGCGATTTTTTGTTGCTAATTATTCATTTTTTTTGTTCCTAAAAAATCTTGCCCCCCCCCCTCACCTAAATCCTGTATCCGCCCCTGTCACAGCTAACACATTTTTCACGTACGCTATTCTGAAGAACTAAGAAGTAAATTAAACACGCATTAGTGTTTTTCGTGCTAATTAGGAGGAGGTTTACTTCGTATATTATATACTTTTTTCTACTATGGTTACTTTCTTAGACACGCTGACTTAACTTTGCAGTAACTGCAGTACACTCAGTAAATAGTATTTATTAAGAAATTTTAAGGGTCGTGTGCATTTGCCTACACCTAATGATTTGGAAATATGAATGAAAACATATAAACATTCATTATTGTATGTATATGTATATGTATGTTTTTGTATTTACAGAAATATCAAAATATAGATACATTTTCATATGCATGTATTACAAAAATGCAGCGAGGACATGCCATTTAAACAAATACTCGCAAAGAAATTAGTTTTTGCCACAAACTCAAAATTTCTAATCCCTATATCTTTTTAACCTGATGTTGTAAAGCTTTGATATTTTAAACTTAGATTAATCGATCGAACAGATTTCACAAACTCGGATTTTCTAATTCCTATATCTCTGCAACCCAATGTCGTAGACCTTAGGTATTTCAAACTATGAATTCTGTTGCATCAAGTTATCTTAGTTTGAAATATCAAAAGTCTACAACATCAAATTCAATAGATTATAGGGATTAGATAATTTGAGTTTGTGACAAAGACTCAATTCCTTTGTCAGATATAAATTAAAAAGATGATTATTTCCAATATGCTTTCTTCAGTTTCGGGTTTGTGTATGTTATACTTATTTGTTTATTGAAACCAACAGATTATATTTTTTTTGGCTTTACACTTTTTTTTATATAAAACAAAACTTTTTATTTTTCAACTTATTTTCGTTTTTAATTTTATTCATGTTGAAGATGTAAAATTTTATTTACGAAGATACAAAAGTAAAATGTTGGTAACCATAAGTATTCAAGAAAGAAATTAAGTCTTTGATGTCACAAACTCAAAGATTCTAACCCCTATATTTGTGCAACTTGATGGTTTAACCATTAAATATTTTAACATAAGATTGTTTTATCTAACAGAATTGATAGTTTAAAATATCTAAGGCCAACGAAATTGGGTTGCAAAGACAGGGATTAGAAAATCAGAGTTTGTGACAAATACTCAATTCCTTTAAAAAAAAAACTTTTAAAACTTTCATTATATCTCTATTTATCCATAAAAGGCATCCTCTCTGCTTCTGCAAAAAAATCGTTTATTATAATTTTTTGATTCTTTAACATTTTTCATAAATGTACCTTGTTGTTTTAAAAGAATTAAAACAGATAATGGTTTGTTTAAAATATAATTAATTTTCAACAATTTTAGAAGATTAAAAAACGTTCCTTTTTCCTGAAGACGTATGAGGAGGATGAGTTGAAACCAGTCCAAAGTTAACTGCAGATTTCCAGTTAGGAAGACGTCTTACGACCTTAAAAAGATAAAACATCCCGATGGAATAGTTTTTGTATTCAAGGCTTCAAAATTCTTATCGATGAAAAAATATTTTTATAAGTTTTAAATCTCTTTTGGTTGGAGTCTTTGACACAATCCCTATAGCTTTGCAACCTGCAATGATCTAAACCTTTGATATTTCAAATTTAGGTTATTTTATTTAACAGATTTCATAGTTTAAAATATATAGGATCAAGGCGTTCGGTTGGAAAGGATACAGGGATTAGAAAATAAGAATTTGTGGCAAAGAATCAATTCCTTCCTTTTCCTTTATTACTAATGATAAGCAGATATCCGTAATAAAAACATGTATTAAAACTTGATTATTTTACTTTTTGATGTTTAGCCCACGCCACCTTATACCAGTTTGGAGATACAGACAGACTATACCTAGAAATACAGAGTTTGTTGACATCATTTATTGTTATTTTTATTATTATTATTATTATTATTAATATTATTATTATTATTACAAATGTTTGCTCTTTTCTAAAGTATTATTATAATTTATATTAAATGTTATTATTATCATTAAGCAATTATATGATTATTATTATTATCATTATCATTATTATTATTATCATTATTAGTCAGATTTGTGATTAAATAGTTTATATTATATGTATTTGTCAACCATTAACTATAAGATCTCTCCGTCCATCCATGTAATGTCGTCTTTAACCTAAAATCCCCTCTCGGAGTCACCAAACCAAACAATTTTAGCCCCGTTTTCTTTGTTCTCCGGTAACGGAGTCTAAACCCATTTCAAAAGATAAGCAAAGAATATTTTCATATAAAGAATTAGTGACTTTCGTTAATAATTAATTGTCATTCTTTTCAGAAGTTTTAATATATAAAAAAAACGTCTTAGGACTCCCCGACGGTTTTAACCTACAGATCCTTAAATAGATCGTAAGAATCTTTCCATTATAAAAATTCATAAATCATTGTAATAATTTATATGTTATTATCCATTTCATTTTTTAGGAAATAAAGAGTTTCTCTGCATTATCGGTTTTGATTTGAGGGTTATCCCGTTGTCTATCTGTTCATTATTGAGAATCTTGCAGCTATCCGACAAAAGTATTAGATACAAAATATTACATTTTGTTACAAAATTCTGTCAAAATATTAAGAATGTTGAGATTACTTTATGGGATAATGTTGCACAGTATTCAGATGTTGAGATCATATCCAGGGGTATGTCAAGTTCAAGATCATCATCAAGACTTATTCTAAATTTTATAATTAATCCAATGATTATGTCTGTAAACTTAGGCGAGGGGAGGAAGGCCAGCCACATCAATTTCTAGTCCTAGCCAAGTTCTCTTTGTTTTTCGTCCGAGCCACCACAAAAAAATGTCTAATCCTCCAAGATAATACTATTTTTTGATAATTGGGCCGGCCATGTTAGGGCATTAATGAAAGATTGAATTTTTGTTAATCGAAAAAAAGTTTAAATTGAGTTCAAATTATCGAGTACAATGACCTAAAAAATGTTTACCTTTTTTACGCGTATTTTCAGATAATCATTGTGTAGAATGCCGCAAATAATAATTTATAGAAATTTAATCTTTTTTGTCAATTCTAGTGAAAAACATTGAATTTGTCCGTTTGGTTTCATGAGGAAAATATTAGGGAGAGGTGAGCAAAATATTTTCCTTATTATTTTATTTTGCCATTACGGAGGCAGAAGAGATTTAAGTTTTACCTGAATTACTGATTTAAGTTTTACCTGAATTTACGTCATTCTCATGGCTTTAAAAATGTAATCATTGCAGTACTTAAGTCTCTTAATATGTTTATGCCCTAACGTGGCCAGATTAAAAACATAGTTTTATCTTAAAGAATTAGAAACTTTAAAACACATAATAATCGAAATTCGAGGATGCTCGGACGAGAAAATGAGAAGAATGTGGCTTGGACGAGAAATTGTTGTGGCTGGCCTTCCTCCCCACCTTAGGCCATATCATCACACATCATAATCAAATATTGCTAAACAAGAAGTGTCCAAAAGTAAATAACAAAAACAAAAATCTGTTTTATAATGACCTGTAATCCCGTAAATCATGAGAATCAATTCCCTCCAGAGGTGGAATTCTTATTCCATTATAGAAACTAATTACTGTTCCAACCTAGGATAATAATTCTCAAACTTATGGAATAGTATTAAATATTGCATGTACAAAGTTACCCACAAAGAATGAGACTTCAGAGATTGTGAGAAATGTTTACCGTCTGCTACCTTATATCAAAAAATATATAGACCAGGAACCGCCATATCTCATGCGTCAAATCTGTGTACCGCATCGTATGTATTCGCTCTAACTTGATATAAACTTGTTTTTGTTGGACTGTAATATCACATCAGAGCTTTAGTCCTTTCCCTTCAACTTCTGTGTGGGGCAATGGGATTTTTACATTCCTCCCACAGTGTACAATACTTAATATGCGTATATCTGAGTTGGGCGTTCCTGTATATAGTTCCTTGCCTTATATTTATTATTCCCTGAAACTATAAAACTTGTTTCTTTCTTTGCCCAATCAATATAAAGACCATTAAATACTATATTTAATGCAGAAGACTTCATCCAATGTTGGAATTGTCCGTGTTTAAAGCGTTTTAGGTCGTATTTACAGTCTTATTCTTTGTGGGTAAACTTGAGGTCGTTAGTTTTTTGATTTCTGAATTCTATTCGATAAAAAAATGTCTCGTAAATTATAAAGATTGACTACCTCGATATCTGTTCTAGCAAAAAGTCCTTCTCCAGCTCCAGGTACTGTACTTTCTCCAACTTTAACAAACTCCGCCTTTACAGTGTATGTACCGTATATATTGTGCATTGTACATGAATTTTTTTAAACATCACAAATGGTCAAATTTTGTCCCAAAAAGTACTATAACTAGCATTGTATTTTTGATGTCAAAAGATGTGCGTTTTTTTAACAAAAAAGTATGCCTTTGCTTTACAGGAACCAATAGCATCATTTTTTATTGGCTTAAGTTTTATAAACCTACCTCGTATGGATCTGGAAGGAGTGGTTCACTGCATATTCTAATACTTGTGGAGGGGTCATAGCTGTACACCTAGAATACCATAGCGCTGTACACCTAGAATACCATAGCTGTGCACATGGAATACCATAGCTGTACACCTAGAATACCATAGCTTTACACCTAGAATACGATAGCTGTACACCTAGAATACTATAGCTGTACACATAGAATACCATAGCTGTACACATAGAATACCATAGCTGTACACCTAGAATACCATAGTTTTACACCTAGAATAACATAGCTGTACACATAGAATACCATAGCTGTACACCTAGAATACCATAGTTTTACACCTAGAATACCATAGCTGTTCACATAGAATACTGTAGGTCTACACCTAGAATACCATAGCTGTACACTTAGAATACCATAGCTGTACATCTCAAATACCATTGCTGTAATCTTAAATAACATAGCTGTACACCTAGAATACCATGGCTGTACACCTAAATACCGTAGTTTTACACCTAGAAAATTATAGCTGTACAGCTAGAATACCATAACTGTATACCTAGAATACCATAGATGTACACCTAAAATACCATAAATATACACCTAGAATACCGTTATAGCTGTGTACACCTGGTAAACCATAGTTGTACACATTGAGTATGAAAATGCTGTACACCTGGAATAAAATAGCTGTACACCTGGAATACGGGATCTGTAAACTTCCTTGGAAAATCTTAAATATAGCATATATATAGCTGTACACCTGGAATATTTTAAGCTGTACATCAGGAATATTTAAACTGGAATTATAGTTGTGCAGTGCTTAAAATAAAACAGCTGTACACCTGAAATACAACAGCTGTACACCTGGAATGCAAGAGCTGTACACCTGGAATGCAATAGCTGTACACCCAGAATGCAAGAGCTGTACACCTGGAATGCAACAGCTGTACACCTGGAATGCAAGAGCTGAGCACCTGGAATGCAACAGCTGTACACCTGTAATGCTATAGCTGTACACCTGGAATGCAAGAGCTGTACACCTGGAATGCAACAGCTGTACACCTGGAATGCAAGAGCTGTTCACAACTTAACCTTGAGTGGGATGTATATGACCTATATCATAATATTCATACACCTAGATCAAAATTACTGTACTTAGATAACATTTCACCTTCATGATGAATATAATATGTAGAATTCAAGATAGCTATTAGACATGTATTTTATACCTGGCCGCTAGGTGGGGTTAGAACTGGTTTTAACATTCCACATGAAGAAGAGCAATGTCCTGCTGCACCTATTATGTTACAAAGCCGACCCTGTACCATCTGTCCCTTATAGAAGTTTCCATATAAAACAGTTCTAAAACAGAAATACGATTTTAAATGATCGAGTCAAAATTTTCATATGTAACTACATGTTTCTCTTTTGGCAACCCTTTACATTGTATAAACTACGCACGTGAATTTAATGCATGTTCTGTCAATATTCCAGAAAGCTATGACTTTCGATCACAATTAAACCTATTAAACATAATTTGTCAGCCTTCTTTCTTAAATAATTTTTTGCCGGCTTATATGTTTTGAATAAAAAGTATTTTAAAAAAACAAATCCGTAACTTTAAAGATTGTCAAAATATAAACCAAAACGAGTAAGATTTCAAATTGAAGAAACCGAATGCCTCTAACTCTGGTTAGTCGGGGGTGTACGATTCATTTGAAGTATTAGACTGACATTATGGAAACAGAGCGGGCAAGTTGTACTGTACGTGATTAGACTATAGACGGCTGAAACGGGACAGTACAGTACCTCAAATGAACCATCTCCCTCTTGTACATATATGTACTGTACGTGATTAGACTATAGACGGCTGAAACGGGACAGTACAGTACCTCAAATGAACCATCTCCCTCTTGTACATATATGAGCATTGTGAAAGCATTTGAAATAAGATATTGCTCAATGCTATTTAGTTTAAAAGCAAAACAGAAATGATTCTTTAACCATGAACTTCATTAAATCCTGTTTATAAATCATGAATTTAGAAATGTTTTTGGAAAATCTTGGAAAATCATGTTTTTAGACGATCAGAATTTTCATGTAGCATTGAAAGGCAGGTTGCTATGATTTGTTCAGAATTTTCACAAAATTAATTGTTTGGACTGTGCATATGCAGTAGAATTCTTAGTACTTTTGAAGCACCCTGTATTGCAATCCTAGTTACTGTGTATAGACTAATATACCTGCCTAATTTAGGGATAACAATTTATTTGTATTTGTAAAACATGGTACATGACATATTATGCTTATGTAGAAATTATTTTCATCTGCATATAGTATTTCTTTAAGTATTTGAGATTTCAGTTCTAGCCAGACTCCTTTATTATCTAGTATAAACTCAACAATTAGGTTTAAAGTTGATATAATTATCTTAATTATGATTACTATACAAATAGTGATTGATTCTATTGACATATTAAATAACAAATTGTTATTTCGTTTATTGACATTTCTTAATATCCTTTTTTTTCTAGTTCAATTATCAACTTGTATTTTATTAGAATGTGAATAAATGTTATAAAATTCCGTTTCTCAGCATATAAAGCATCAGCTTTTTCAGGATTGGCCTTCTGAACCCTATTTTATTCGGAATAAAAATATCTGATGTTTAGAATACAATGTTAGGGGTTTATGGTCGCATTTCACTCACTCCCTCGTTCATTTGCACTAAATATATGTTCATTAGTACTAACATCGATTTAACCGTAACTTTTAGCTTTAGTTCAATCGAACATTTTTTGTTCATTCCCACTACAATATGTTTAATGGAACTAATTAATTAAATGAACCGAATTCCGCTAGAATTTAAAAAAATAGTTCTCCACGAGCTCAAAAAACCTTCCACGTGGTTTTTAGTTTGATCGAACAATTATTTGTTCAGTCGCACTAAACGTTAGTCCGAATGAACGTTAGTGCGAATGTACGTTAGTCCGGTTAGTGCAAACGATACGACACCGCATTGCACTCACCCCCTCGTTCTTATCGGAACAGATTACACAGAGTCTTATATATTTTATAAACTGTTTTAAATACCTGCAGTCAGGGTAAAGGTACATAGTTGTAGATCCACTAAATACCTACAGTCAAGGTAAAGGTACATAGTTGTAGATCCACTAAATACCTGCAGTCAGGGTAGAGGTACATAGTTGTAGATCCACTAAATACCTGCAGTCAGGGTAAAGGTACATAGTTGTAGATCCACTAAATACCTGCAGTCAGGGTAAAGGTACATAGTTGTAGATCCACTAAATACCTGCAGTCAGGGTAAAGGTACATAGTTGTAGATCCACTAAATTCAGTAGAATTAGACACTAGAAACCCACCTCCTGTTAATCCTGTACAAAGTAGGGTAATAAGATCACAGTAAACGTCAGTAAACTTTTTCAAAGAAACTCAGTATTTGCTTCCAAATAAAATTTTCGTACCTACATATCTTTGTAACCCGATGGTGTAAATCTTTTTATATATTTCAAACTTAGATTATTGAATCTATCAGAATTAAAAGTTTGAAATATCAAAGGTCTACGAAATTGGGGTGTAAAGATTAGATAGTGATTAGAAATACAGAATTTTTGGCAAGAACTCAGTTCCTGTATAGTAAACTTTAAGGAGTATGGTATAAACCTTTTTGTTATTTGTTCTGAATCTGATATTTCTGTTTCAACTTTATTTATAGATTTTAAAAACTACTGTTTTTTTTTATCAATTTCTGTTTAGGGAAGAAACAATATAAGTTAACTGACATAATTTCAATTAAATAAGAACTTTTTTGCATAACAATCCTGAAATTGGCATTAGCATACCTTTCCAACAGTTTCCATGCAGACTACCCTGGACAAAACAAGCAAATAAATCAATATCTCCATCAGAGTTGATTTTTCTAAAGTAACCATTGGGTCTTCCGTTTGTATAGTGCCCTAAATATTTCATGAACAAATTACACTAATAGCGAATATTTTATCAATTAAAAAAATAGACATTATACAGATAACTGCTTGCCCGTCAAAAGTAAACATAATATTCCTAGTAAACGAAGAAAATGTTCAACTCTAAGGTGAACTTTTCCTTCCCTCAATAATAATGTTATGCAACGTATTTCATGAAGTATATCGTGAACTTATAGAAAAATAAATCATCCTGCGAGGAAGTTAAACCGCCTTTTTAAATCAGAGATCCAGTCAAAGAAGTTTAATTTTTACTGGAGGTAATACAGTGTGCCAATCAAGATGAATATTTTATCATGCCTTTATCTTTGCAACCTGATGTTAGTAAACCTTTCATATTTAAAACTTAGACTATTTAATCTAACAGAATTCATAACTTGCATTTTGCAAGATCTACGGCATCAGGTTGCAAAGATATAGGGATTATAGAAAATGAGAGATAAAAACTCTGTTCCTTTGAAATGTATACTGTAAGTTTATGTTCTACTTCTCATTAAAACTAGAATTCTTTAATGAACCAAAACATATTTGTAAAGATGTGAAATTTAATATCATAATCTGGTAAATACAATTATCCACGCAAATTAAAAGAATTCTAAACACTAGAGACATGAAGGCTAAATAATCTATTTGATCAAGAAGTTAAAATTAAGTTTTAGAATTTAAATACAGGGTCACCCACAAAGGATGAGACTGTAAAGACGACCTGAATTCTCAGAATATTACTTTTGATTTAATTTAATCGTCTGCATAGATATAGTCTTTCTATGGATTTTTTAATGATTTGGCCAAGAAGATTTACAGTAGTAGGGATATGAAAACATAAATATGAGTAAACAGGAAGTACAAAATCCGTACAGTCGTCTCTACACTCTCGTCCTTTGTGGGTAACCCTGTATGTTATCAAACTTTGGGAAATATCTGAGCCATGAGTCTCATTTTCTCAGGACAAAAGTGCATGAAATTTAATTTATGAACGTATATCCTGATGAACATAGCTCACGCATACAATCTTGTACCTTCAAACATTGATCCTTCGACTGATTTGTAAACAACGGCCCCAGCCGACTCCTACATCAATTCAAATATAAAGTTTTAACTTAAATTCATAAAAAATATCAACAGACTCTAATCTGAAGCTAAACGTCGGAAAACTAAAGAATATTAAATCTGTTTTTTTCTTCTTCACTTTAAATAACAAATATATAAAGTATGCACAAATTCAATAGAATATTAAAAATTCCTACAACTGAAGCATAATAATCAAACTTTATTTAATGTTGACATTTAATTATGAATTTCATAATTATTTAATCAGATTTTCAAATTGAAAAGAATCTAAAATTGTAAATTGATAATTAATAAATATTATAAACATTAATAAACATATATCAGAGAAATATATAACACTGTACACTAAATCCTTCTATTTCTTCGATCAGAGCACTACATGTAAATCACTACAGTGAAAGCTTAGTTGAGGGTGATAAATTATTTTTATTGATTCCAGAATCCAGAAGTTATGTTGTCCAAAAACAGTTTCTTTCATTCCATCATATATATTTTCCATCGTATTTTGGCCCATTTTATCATCGTTTATCGTATTTTCGGACAACCGTTATATGTACAGCCAGTCCTGTAAATAATATATACTGCATGCCGCCGTGTACAACCTGGACTTCAAATAAACCGGAGTTTTCATGAAGTGTGTGTAAACTAAAACTTGTTTACATTTTACAAAAAATCTATAAATGTACACTCAAGAAAAATATCAGGTTTAAAATTAAAATTAAAATTACAAAGCTTCCCTACGAAACTTTGAAGGCAGAGTCTTATTCTAATCTTCAAAGAAAGGAATTAAGTTGTTGCAACAAACTTACATATTCTAGTCCCTATATCTTTGCAACTTGATGATGCAAACCTTTGATATTTCAAACTTAGATAATTTGATTCACAGAATTCATAGCTTGAATTATCTAAGGTCTGCGATATTGGATTCCAAACAAATTAGAAAATTAGAGTTTGTGACAAAGAATTTTCACCAAATCAAAGTATTGCGTTCTTTTCCTTTTCTTTAATCTACGGGTATACCCAAAAAGCGTTCTGATGAGATGAAAGATTTATTTTACCTGAAAGTCTGTAAATAAAGGAGAAGGGTCGGAGTTGAACCCCATCTTCTCCAGGTCTTTAGTTTTATCTGTCTCGCCATCCCCAGCTGTACTAGGTTGGCAAACCTACATATAGACACCTATGATCTCTCAACATCATATTTTCATATTTTATGAATTTACAAAAAATAATAACTAATGTTTGAATATAGTTTGAACTATGAAAGTATATAAATGCAGTATTAACTTTTTTTGTTGTCTAATTTGCATCTGTGTCCAGTTGAAAAAAATGTTAAAAATTAAAATTTAGATTAAAGTTTTTCCTATTTGAGATCCCATGCTGTCAGTTTTATGCAAATTAGCAGAAAAATATCTGAATTTAATTTAAATATATATATAATGCACACTTCAAATATTCAAGGCTGCTGCAGTGCCCAGTTAACTACGTTTTTATTTAGAAATATTTTAAAAACAAAAATATTATAATTAAAAGATAAAAGCAGAGATGAATTACTAAATTAGAGCACTCATGTTCAACGTTTATTATATATACACAATTGGTGGGTTGCATTGTTAAATAAACTGTTCTAATTATACTAATATTTAACAAAAGTGTGATAAATATTACCATGTGAAAATGTTGCATAAGGGAGGAGGAAAAATTGGTTTCTGGATCACAGAGATCAGATATCCAGTCATGTAGCACCTAATAACACAATTATATCCACTATCCAGTCATGTAGCACCTTAGTAACACAATTATATCCACTATCCAGTCATGTAGCACCTTAGTAACACAATTATATCCACTATCCAGTCATGTAGCACCTAATTACACAATTATATCCACTATCCAGTCATGTAGCACCTAATAACACAATTATATCCACTATCCAGTCATGTAGCACCTACTAACACAATTATATCAACTATCTACTCATGTATTTGTATTTAATCTACTGCGACTTGAAAGTCCCAAAATTTAATCTTATTAAATGTTTACCTTGACTCTATCCTCCCCTATTTCCATTTCGATGGATAAATCCTTTTTCAAAACATTCTCCATCTGTAACTATAGAATAAGATGAATTAGTTGATTAGGAAATTTGGAATTTAAATGCAGGGAGCGCTTTAAAAATGTATTCTCGCAGTAGATATCCGGCATTAAATGTGTCCTCGCTGTGGATATCCGGCATTAAAATGTATCCTAGCAGTAGATATCCGGCATTAAATGTGTCCTTGCCGTGGATATCCGGCATTAAAATGTATCCTTGCAGTAGATATCCGGCATTAAAATGTATCCTCGCAGTAGATATCTGGTATTAAATTGTATCCTCCCAGTAGATATCCGGCATTAAAATGTATCCTCGCAGTAGATATCCGGCATTAAAATGTATCCTCGCAGTAGATATCTGGTATTAAAATGTATCCTCGTAGTAGATATCCGGCATTAAAATGTATCCTCGTAGTAGACATCCGGCATTAAAATGTATCCTCGTAGTAGATATCCGGAATTAAAAAGTATCCTCGTAGTAGACATCCGGCATTAAAATGTATCCTCGCAGTAGATATCTGGTATTAAAATGTATCCTCGCAGTAGACATCCGGCATTAAAATGTATCCTCGCAGTAGATATCTGGTATTAAAATGTATCCTCGCAGTAGACATCCGGCATTAAAATGTATCCTCGCAGTAGATATCTGTTATTAAAATGTATGATCCATTCGTTTAACCCAGAACTTCAGAGAAATCAAAAGAATTTATAAAATGTCTTCTTGACAACTTTTCAACGGGTTTTATTCTATTATACCTAAATCTCAGTAATGGTAAAAATAAATAAATAGCAATGAAATATGCGGGAACAGTTTTAAAAAACCTAAATATCTGCAGAATTCCATAATCAGTAGGTTATTTAAAATCCATAAAAAAACTAAATTTAAAAGATTATTTTCTCTAATTTTCTCTCGGCTGATAACAAAGCTGGCTGAGAGAAGGACAAAAATACTAGCAAATATTTCTTAGCTCATATATTGCACCGCTTCACTCTTGCAACACACACCTGGCCTGGCCAAGTTTAAACATAAACAATAAAGTTATTTCCGTTTATGAAAATAATTAGCCCATAAAAACAGAATTCAACAAAAAAATTGAGTCTTTGTCAGAACCTAAAATTTTTTAATCCCTTTATTTTTGTAACCTGATATTAAGGACCATTGATATATTATTTAACTAAATATATTTGATCAGACAGAATTTAAGATTGAAATATCTCAGGTCTACATTAGGTTACAAAGATGTAGGGATTAGAAAATCATGAATAGTGGCAAATTCTCAATTTCTTTATACAGAGCCGACCCAAAAATGAAGTTAAAAGTAAGAAATATAACCTTAAAGGGGAAAATAAGCATTTGATTAAAATATCCTTGAAAACAAATCAGGATTACCCATTCTTCTAAAAATCAGGATTACCCATTATTCTAAAAATCAGGATTACCCATTATTCTAAAAATCAGGATTACCCATTATTCTAAAAATCAGGATTATCCAATATTCTAAAAATCAGGATTATCCAATATTTTAAAAATCAGGATTACTCATTATTCTAAAAATCAGGATTATCCATTATTCTAAAAATCAGGATTATCCAATATTCTAAAAATTAGGATTATCCAATATTCTAAAAATCAGGATTACCCATTATTCTAAAATTCAGGATAACTCATTATTCTAAAAATCAGGATTACCCATTATTCTAAAAATCAGGATTATCCATTATTCTAAAAATTAGGATTATCCATTATTCTAAAAATCAGGATAACTCATTATTCTAAATCTCCCCCCCCCCTTTTTTGTAATATATATTTGTGAGATTGACCATTAATTTTCGGTTAGGAGAGCTTTAGCTCTATACCTACACTTGCCCCCGGACTAACCAGAGTTAGCGGCATTCTTTTCTCCTATTTGAAATCATACGGGTTTTGGTTTATATTTTAACAACCTTTAAACTAACGGATTTGTTTGTTTCATACTTTTTATTCAAAATGTATATGCCGGCAAAAAAATATTTAAGAAAGAAGGCAGAAAAATTATGTTTAATAGGAGAAATTGTGATCGAAAGTCATAGCTTTATGGAATATTGACAGAACCGTTAAATCCACCTGACTTTTATACAAAACTAACCCAAGTAAATATTCTTCGGCGTTACTAAAACATGCCGATAGTAAATATTTTCATATCATAAAGTATTATTTATATCATTATATAGAAGATTATTTGTATCTATTAGGATTCATTATTAAGGTTCAGATAACTAAATTCTTAACTTTAATCTTAGATTTAACAGCCTGGCAAGGATTATATGCAGTGGGAACTTTTTTATTCAAGGCAAGAAACATTTTACATTTTTCACCTTTTCCTAAAGGGAAAAAACAATCTTTTTCCCGACAAAATAAATTCTTATAATTAAAGTTCTTATTTAGCTTCAAGTTCCTTGCAGACTGCAGTGATAGCATGAGAGGAATTCCATGAAAATGCTGTTGGGATAAATCCTTCCTGAAGCAAGGAGGAATAATTTGCAATTTGAATCATAATGAACTCTTGACATTGCATCTTCTCGTCAAAAAATTGTTTTTTAGTAATCTTTTGCTAGGATCAGAAAATATAATCTTAAAATTGGAAGTTCTTATATTCTGAACAGGACTATTCTGAACAGGACTATTCTGAACAGGACTATTCTGAACAGGACTATTCTGAACAGGACTATTCTGAACAGGACTATTCTGAGAAATTATTTTCTCTGTAAATAAGAATCCGACAAAATATTATTGAAAATTTTCCAGAAAAGTCTCAATATTTCAATTTTCTACATGTCAGAATTTTTGAAACTTTGTTATCATTCTCCACCTGGTCCATACAAATATAGAAACCACCCCGAGTTTCATTGAAGTACACTTTGACCCCTAGAATTATGAGTTCGCGGATTGTCAATTCTTGGTGATTTTGCGTACATAAGGTATCTATGTTTATTTATTTATCTATGAATTTACCCTGCCCCTTCTCTGCTCAGGACATTCCACTCAACAGATTTATTCTGACGTTTTTAGTTAACTCCGGGTAGCGTTTAATCCTTTCAGGAATTTAGAATGTTAATAAATTATCCATTGCACGGCGAGGGTGGAAGTGTATTTAAATTTTGTTTACAAACTATGTCAGTAAATATTGACTGAGTGATACTTAAACTGCAAAAATTATTCCGAAGATGAAAAAAGTTTAACATCTGAAGACCTCTCAGCATTTTTGAATATGTCGCACTAAACGTGATGAATATGAAATGGCTTAATCTGCAGATTTACGATAAATATTTATTTAATGACAAATATGTATCAAAAGAGTTGTCTGAACGCTTATGGCTTTATCATTTCTAACTATCTTTACAAATCTTGCCAATTACTAGGTTCAAATGAACATACACAAGCAAATATTGTGTCTTCAGTTTAATTTTTCATTAAAAGTAAACATTAAAAAAGATTAGTCAAACATCGCTTTAGATTTTAAGCTCATCATAACTCTAGATCCTGATCTAGAAACTGTATAGTGTAAAGTAAGCTAAAAATAACTCTAGAACCTAATCTAGAAACTGTACAGTGTAAAGTAAGCTAATAATAACTCTAGAACCTAATCTAGAAACTGTAAAGTGTAAAGTGAACCAATAATAACTCTAGAACCTGATCTAGAAACTGTGAAGTGTAAAGTGAGCTAATAATAACTCTAGAACCTGATCTAGAAACTGTAAAGTGTAAAGTGAGCTAATAATAACTCTAGAACCTGATATAGAAACTATAAAGTGTAAAGTGAGCTAATAATAACTATAGAACCTGATCTACAAACTGTAAAGTGTAAAGTGAGCTAATAATAACTCTAGAACCTGATCTAGAAACTGTAAAGTGTAAAGTGAGCTAATAATAACTCAAGAACCTGATCTAGAAACTGTACAGTGTAAAGTGAGCTAATAATAACTCTAGAACCTGATTTAGAAACTGTAAAGTGTAAAGTGAGCAAATAATAACTCAAGAACCTGATCTAGAAACCGTACAGTGGAAAGCGTAAGCACAGGAAAAAATTTTACTTAGAATTTATTGTTGTACACGAGGAAGAAAATTACAAAAACATTGTTAATATACTCTTAAAACCTGTCACAGGATACAGGATACACTGTAAAAATAAGGATAAAATGCCTTAAATATAAAATATGGGATACAGTATTCATAAACTAGAATATACTCTAGAATTGAATAGCTAGGTTATATTCTAGAAACTGTTAAAGAGAATAAACTCTAGAAAATGTATGTATTGTGCGAGGCTATAGCTATCTGAACGTATGAATCTAAACTAACTGACTTAGCCATGTTTCGACGCTTTCCCTTTCCAATACTTTTCATATTCGTGCTTTTTACAAACATGTTTACTTGACTTTTTCAACAGTACTTCTGTCCTCATGTGTTTTGTCTATTTTTGCACAAAAAGTGGCATTAGGAAGTTTTGCCTGAATGCAAATATAAAAGATCAATGTTAGTATTAGGTCAAACGAAGGACATTTTTTATTGCAAGGATCTACTTCGACACCCCCCTCCCCCCATCTTTATTTACACTTTTTAATCTAGGAAAGATTTTATTGATGATAAAAAGTAATTCATTTAAACTTGCAAACGTATGCTTAATGTTTGCAAATACATATTTAACAGAAAAAATAAATGTTGACCTAAATATTTATGACAAGATGATTTTTATATTCAAAGTTTTTTGTACATTTAATCGATTCACATCGATACTTCAAGATAAAATATTGATATTGCGTGCTCCCGAGGCTTCAAAACTCCAAGACTTAAAAATGTGCTAGTTTCAAATTATAATTTAAAAGTTGAGTAAAAAATCAAATTTTTAAAAACTTTGATCCTGGACTTAAATTTAAATACTGAAAATTGCAACATACGACTTAGACCGTAAAAAATCAATTTAATTTCAAACAAATCATTCAGATATTACAACCTATAGTCCTCGATTATCTTTCGCCACATATGTATATAGTTTATATTTTATAATATTTTATTTTTTTAGAAAACGTTTTAACGGATTTCGAAAAATGTGAATGGTGCGCGGCATTCTTAGATAGTTGCGCAAGCAACAAGAGAAATAATCAAATTCAAAATAAATTAATTAAAAAATATTATAAAATATAAACTATATAAACTATATTCGATTATTTAGTGAAATATTTAGTGAAAAGTGAAATGGAATATCTACGGTTTACAACATTGAGTTGTAAAGATATAGGGCACAGGCAGCCGTAGTACATTTGAATTTCCTAGCTGGGTCAACTTTTCCGGTCCTAGTTTGTACTGTACCGCACAAACATTGGGTTAATAAAGCAGGACTAGCCGGTGCAACAAGATTGACGAGGTTAGACTTTATGCTTCATTTATGTTGAATTTACTTTTACTAAAGGGGCAGAGGTGCGCGAGGGAAAAGAAAATCAGAGTTCGTGGCAAATACTCTGTACATTTAAGAGAGACTTGAGCAACTTTTTACTTTGTTGAACACGGTAAAATAATTCTTTTTTAATAAAATGTGAAGTTTAAAAGCTGAAATAATATGTATATAAGATTATTGTTTTATCCAACATTTTGGTCAAGGTATCACTCTAGTATGCCAAGTCCATTAGCGCCTGATCCAATCAGGGTTCAGCCATGTGTTTGGTGTCTATTCTGAACCAATAGAAATTGCATGGCGGTAACGTTTATCTTTCTATCTAGATCATCATCCAATTAGAGATGAATCCTTATATCGGCGCTTTAGAAGTAAATGGAAACATTTACTTCCACTGAAACTATAGTGGTATAGACAATCGATAATTTTTCATTGTCAAATTTAGACTTGCAAAAGGCATTTGATGAATTAAGTTGAATTTGAGACATTCCACCTCATGCCTTCATAAAATACAATTGTAATGTCAGCTTTTATATAAACTTTTAAATTAATATATGTATTATGTTTACAAACATGCATTTCTTTACCTACATGTGGATTATAAAAGATCATGTTATTATCTTAACCCCGAGTAAACCCCTGTCATAAAATTCAGGGGTTCCTATGAACAGGAAAGCGAAATGAACAGAAAATTCAGGGGTTCCTATGAACAGGAAAGCGAAATGAACATAAAATTCAGGGGTTCCTATGAACAGGAAAGCGAAATGAACAGAAAAATCAGGATTTCCAACAGAAAACTAATCTTTAATCTAACAGAAAACTCATTTGGCATCATATGTGATATCTTCGAAAGGCGCATTTGTCAAATTAAGTAAATTATTAGTTACCCTGCAAAAACTAGGGAATTTTATTTTATTAGGTCATACAAAATGTAGCTTGTATTGAATTATTTTTAAAGCTTTACTAAAACTTCAATAACCTGTTTTACTCATAGGATAAAGCAAACTTTGAAAATTAAAATATTTTACAATTCAGTTTTATAGTTTAAGATGTGGGCAGATTTATCTGAAAAATTTAAATTGGTCAAACAGATAAAGTCTTTGGTTATTTTGATTTATTTGAACAAAAACAGAGGGTTTGTCTATGATAATTTAGAATTGGTCAGATAGATAGATAAAGTGGTTATGCCATGTTTTGAGTTGGATGGATAGATAGATAGATAAAGTTGGCGGGTCATTTTGAATTGGCTAGATAGATATATATACGGCTGGTTTATTGTATTGATTTGGTTAGATAGATAGATACAGTATAGATTAGTTATTTAGAATTGGTTAGATAGATAAATAAAGTTGGTTGGCTATTTTGAGTTGGATAAATAAAGTTGGTTGGTCATTACTCGTTTTGAATTGGTTAGATAGACACAAGGGCTCAAATTCCCCTATATAGATAGAAGAAAAGGTCAAGTTTATGCATATTTATCCGGTTGCATAAACTCCCCTATATAGATAGAAGAAAAGGTCAAGTTTATGCATATTTATCCGGTTGCATAAACTCCCCTATATAGATAGAAGAAAAGGTCAAGTTTATGCATATTTATCCGGTTGCATAAACTCCCCTATATAGATAGAAGAAAAGGTCAAGTTTATGCATATTTATCCGGTTGCATAAACTCCCCTATATAGATAGAAGAAAAGGTCAAGTTTATGCATATTTATCCGGTTGCATAAAAGTATTTCTCAACATTTTTATGATTTATGATTTAAAGCTTATAAAGTCAATCTTACATGCAATTTACTTTATTTTGACGTGCACTACATAGACAGAAGAGAAGGTCAAATTTGAAGGGAAAACAATATTTTGTAACATATACCACGTATATACGTTTCTATACCGCTTTAGTGTACCATAGTTTTACTAGAAGTAAATATTTCCATTTACTCATAGCGCCGATTGAAGGATTCATAACTCTAATTGGATAATGAGCTAGATAGAAAGATATATGTTACCCCCATACTATTTCCATAGGTTCAGAATAGACAACAAACACATGACTGAATCCTGATTGGATCAGGCGCTAATGGAGTGAGTGTATGTAAAGTTAAATGTCCCAGGTGGGACAGTTCAAATCAGCTGACTGCGAAGATTGGCCCAGCTCGGATGTTCAAATGTACACTGGATGTGCGTGTATACATTTAAATTTTTTTTTGTTCTTCTCAATAGTTTTTTTTTAATAAGTTATGATTGAAAACATATAAGATAACGTAAAATATACTTTAATTTGACATAACAGGTACACAATTAGTAAAATTAGAACAATGAGTAAAAAAACAAGAAAAAAATAATCTATGTTTGCAGGCTTGCACTGGTAAAGTAGCAGAAATTTGTTTTCGCCTTATATTCATATAAAAAATAAGAAAAAATACCCATCAGGGATTTTACTAAACTTTACCTAAAATTGTTTTATTTTACATTTTAATTAATTTACGTTATACAGAGATATTGAAAGCACTAGAGTTTTAGATTGTGTATGCATTGCTAGTAAAATTGGAACTAAATAACACTATGTTAAATAAGAGTTTTATAAGAGTTCTAAATATATTCTATCTTTTAGATCAGAATCACTGTAGAGAGAAGGATCTTCAAATAAAAGAGAACAGAGATCACCATCATCCTGTATACAATATACAATACATAATACATAATAGACAATACACAATACACAATACACAATACACAACACTCATGTGTATTCTGCTAGTCTTGAAACGAAATGTTTTGTCCATCTATGATTTTGTTATGTATAAAATGTCCATCTATGATTTTTTATATATAAAATGTCCATCTATGACATGTTATATATAAAATGTCCATCTATGATTTTGTTATATATAAAATGTCCATCTATGACATGGACATATTTTGTGGTATTGTAAAAGTTTGTAAAAATGTAAATGATCTTTATTAAAGGGAGTGTTCGCAAAAAATGAAAGGGGGTATAGGCTTAATGCGATAAAAAAGCGCTTTTGATCGCTTCTAATCTTACTTCTATCTGTTGCGTCTATAAGGAGAAAATTGTTAAAAACGACTAATACCGAAGAACGTAGCACCCATACTTATTCAGAAAGATGCAACATACGACTTAGACCGTAAAAAAATCTATTTAATTTCAAACAAATCATTCAGATATTACACCCTATGGTCATCGATTATCTTTCGCCACATTTGTATATAGTTGATTTTTCATAATATGTTTTAATTGTTATGATCTGAGAGTTACTTATACAAACATTTATTCCTGCTTCGAGGATTCTTGGTAATGAAGACGACATTTTCATATTTTCCAGAAATGTTCGAAAACAAGTTGGAAGCTAAATGTTATTTTAAAAAATAAAATCAAAACATATTATGAAAAATCAACTATATACAAATGTGGCGAAAGATAATCGATGACTATAGGTTGTAATATCTGAATGATTTGTTTGAAATTAAATTGATTTTTTTACGGTCTAAGTCATATGTTGCAATTTTCTGAATTTGTATGGGCGCTAAGTTATTCGGTATGAGACGTCTTTAACAATTTTCTCCTTATAGACGCAGCAAATAGAAGTAAGATTAGTAGCGCCATCAAAAGCGCTTTTTTATCGCATTAAACCTATACCCCCTTTCATTTTTCGCGAACACTCCCTTTAAATGAATGGTGTACTGTATATTGTATATCCCTGGTGTACAGATCTCCTAAGTTGTTGATAATCTGTTCGTTTAGCTCGTGATGTTCTGATCAGCTGTAGTTGGAACCAGGACACTTTCACAGATTCTTGTATTATATTCACAGTTTCTTCAGACTCTTCATTCAAGGAATCTGATACTTCTTGACAATATGATTCTTTATCAATTTTTGAAACCAAATCCTTGGCTAGCTGGTCTATATTTGTTTCTTCACATGAATCCTTGCTGAAATATTGGAAAAGTTAATGTTATTCCTTTGACACGAGGAAGGGAACCACTGGCTGCCGTGAGCCTCCCAGATTCGTTACAATGCAGTGCCTTCGCTTTATACATAGTAAACAACCATTCAAATACTGTATCTAATATCTAGACCCTAGAAAGATCTGCAAGAAATGTTAGGATTGTGATTGAAAATATTTGACTCACAATTTACAATTCAATTTGTATGGATTTATGACTCACAATTTACAATTCAACTTTGTATGGATTTATGACTCACAATTTACAATTCAATTTGTATGGATTTTTGACTCACAATTTACAATTCAATTTGTATGGATTTATGACTCACAATTTACAATTCAATTTATATGGATTTATGACTCACAATTTACATTTCAATTTGTATGGATTTATGACTCAAAATTTACAATTCAATTTATATGGATTTATGACTCACAATTTACAATTCAATTTGTATGGATTTATGACTCAAAATTTACAATTCAATTATATGGATTTATGACTCACAATTTACAATTCAATTTGTATGGATTTATGACTCACAATTTAACTTTCTGTATTTACGCTTGGTTTGAAAAAGAAGATTGTTTTTTTAAATATACAAGTAGCGCCAAAAAAATATGGTTCTTCACCTTAATATGTTAAAATGAGTACCTGCAGATTGTGTTTATAATATCATTTATTGTCAAAAAAACTTGTTTCCTGTTTAGTGTTTACCTTTCATATTTCCCTTTAAACGATGTATTCCGTTGGTGTGTTGAAAGTGTTTGCTGATCAGTGCGGCTAGATAAATTTGGAACTGTAGAACCAGCGGTCATTCTACACTCAGTACATAACCTAATATAATTCAATATTTGATAAATGTCACAAAACATTAAACAATAAGATTTAGATTTTTAAAAATAATTTTCGCTGGCGCTGGATTTTCGAACATTCCTGGAAAATATGAAAATGTCGTCTTCATTATCAAAAATCCTCGAAACAGGAATAAATGTTTTCAAAAGTAACTCTCAGATCATGAAAAATACAAAATATTATGAAATATCAACTATTTACGAATGCGTCGAAAAATAACCGATGACTACTGTTTGTAATATCTGAATGATTTGTTTGGAATTAAATTGATTTGTTTACGATCCGAGTTGAATGTTGCATCTTTCTGAATTTGTATGGACACTACGTTCTTCGGTATGAGTCGTTTTTAACAATTAGTAGCGATTAGTAGCGATTAGTAGCGATCAAAAGCGCGTTTTTATCGCATTAAGCCTATACCCCCTTTCATTTTTCGCGAACACTCCCTTTAAAAAGAAATACCTTGAAAGGAGCGGAGATTCACCAACACTTCTAGATCTCAGCAACCTTCCATTCTGCGGTAGTAAAATACATTTTGAAAGAAAAAGATTTTCAAGATTTTATTGCATAGAATAGGAATAAGAAGAGAATGAATGAATACCTCATGATTAGCTCTAAAATCTGATGGATCATCAGACTTACCAACTTTTAAACTTTAAACAGAGAAAATATAATATTTTATTTTAAAGCCTCAAGCAAAGTAACATTTATGAAATTAATTTCTTTAAAGTTTGTTTTTTATAAACCCTGTTTTTCCTGAAAGGATTGATTGAATTTGTACTTGATTCATATATAGCATTAGATCTCTTCAACTGCTTTCTGTAAGATAATTAAATGTTTTCTTAGATGTAGAAATTATCTATCTATCTATCTATCTATCTATCTATCTATCTATCTATCTATCTATCTATCTATATGTCTATCTATCTATCTATATATCTATCTATCTATCTATCTATCTATCTATCTATCTATCTATCTATCTATCTATCTATCTATCTATCTATCTATCTATCTATCTATCTATCTATCTATCTATCNTAAATTATCTAAAAATACAGAGAGATATTTTCTGCACTTGTTGTGATTTTTCTAAATTATCTAAAAATACAGAGAGATATTTTCTGCACTTGTTGTGATTTTTCTAAATTATCTAAAAATACAGAGAGATATTTTCTGACACAACTACAAAGATTAATCTACAATAAAGTTAATTCCTAATTTAAATCTCATAAACTCTAAATTTGTAATTTAATTTGTTCAGGTTTAATGTTACAACAAAGCAGAACTTATTTATAAATAAAATAATAGAACTTTTTTCCTTAAAAATAGGAAATGCACATTAAAAACAAAAAATACCGTAAAATGAAAAATTGAAGTAGAAAGCATACCATGAAGAAAAGTGTTATGAGATTCTTCAGTTCGGGTTTTTCTTGATAATTCTTTACACTCGAAACTTTTCCGACCAACTTGAACAAATGTAATTAAAGCAAAAACTATATTAACCAGATAAAACTAATTAAATTTATAATATAAAATAAATGCTTGCTTCTTTTAATCAATTCTGATAAACAAAACGATCGCCCCACAAAAAATCATGAAATGCATTTTGTTTTGATTACAATGCAATAAAATATATTTATTATTTACCGTCTGAAGATTGATGTAACAGTTTCTTTTTTCGTTCTTTTCTTGTATTTTTTTGAAGTACTGGAGATAAGATGTTGTCAAGTTTAGCCAAAGGTATCTTTAAAGCCGAACACGATGATGATTGCTGAATACCTTTTTGCCTTTCATAAATTGTAGATATCAAACTGTCAGAGTTCAATTTGGTTAACTTTTTACATGTGTTTTGTGGTATTAATGCATCATCAGTGCCGGTATTTGAGGAAACAGCCGATTGTTGAATTGTTTCCACAATATTGAGTTTATCAGAAATCAGCGTGGATTCATTTTCAACTGTGTCTGGATCTTTCTTAAACGAGGCGGATTCTCTGACAGTTTCAACTGAACTAGATTCAGATTCAGAAGAATGTATATCAGACGAGGAATAAAATGGCCCTGTGAAGGAGTGTGGGGATATAGCACAAGAATATACTGCTGGATCAGGTTGGTTTTGTTTGTTTGAGATTCCTAGAGTGATTATTGATGCAGGAGCAAATGCAAATGATGCCATTACTGAACCCATTGCAGAACCTGGGTATGCCGGAGCGGAGGTCTTTCTGGAGAAAAAAATTGGGTAAGTACTAATAGTAACTACTAACTACTATCCAAAGATTGTTTAAAGAAATCAATGTTTTAGTTTTTTTTTTTCAATTTACAGAGGTAAAAAAATCTTAGATATGTTAAAAAGATTGCTAAAGATATTTTACCTTGTTTTCTCAGTATTTTTTTCATTCGTGGCAATTATTTCTTGGGACAACTAAATAAAACAGAAATTGATAAAAGTTTCAAAAATTCTGATAAAATGAAGATTTCCTACAACCTGAAACATTGTGTTTTGACAAATTTTATTTAGATAGATTAACCTGTCTGTATTTAGGTTTAGAATTAAACACTTGAGGATCTCTGGCAGCAGTTTGGAACGGATACTGCGTATAAACAATGATATTTAATATTATTTTTCAAGGTCCGTCCCAGTTCTTTTGTTAGTAAGTTCAGTGATCTACATATATAAAGTTGTAACCACTATTTGTTTGTTTGTTTGGATGTCCGATCATAACACAGGAACCCCTTGACCGATTTGCCTCAAGCTTTGATTGGGGAAGTCAGAAGGCCCACAGGAATGTGCTTATAGGGAAAATAGCTAAAATCGTAATTTACAACTAGAGCGCAAAGGCGCAGCTGGAGTAACATGAGTCTCCTAGGCAACGCTGGGTTCTCAAGCTAGTTCTTAATATGCATTTGATGCATGCATGCATGATTGTTAACACAAATTCTAAATATAAGGAAGACGATTTTATCGACTCAGATGCCGTGGTCTATTCTCAAGATGTGTGTATCCATTTCCGCTATGAAGCACCCACATGTCCCCCTCGCTCCTCACCCCTCTACACATCCCAGCCCTCAGTCAGGTTAGGAGAGTTGAGCTAGTAACAGCTCCGACACAGGGAGCCTCTTGACTCCTTCATGATGATGAAACAGATTTCCAGCTAACAGCAGGCGTGCTTATACCTGAGGGTTCCCAGTTCATCATGCATTCCAGAGACAACATAATCGCTCATAGTCAGCATGACAAGCCGCGATCTCTTCCAACTGATTTTGATAAGCCCTGTTGTCCCAGTTCCTGTTGATCTGCTCCACCAACATGAAGCTCTACAACACTCCCATGAAGTGGCATCAAATATTCATCATTAATTCCTTTGTTAATTTCTAAATCAACCAATTTTAACTCCAACTTATATGCAAATATTTCAAAACTTTCGTTTTTTTAAATAAATGTTAGAAATATCCATTTTAGATCTCTTTATTTTACTATAGTGACTTTTAAAGTCAAGATTTTGAAATATGGAAATCTAGGCGGGTTATATCTTGGTTGGTTGGATGTTAAAGTTTCGAATTTGTTTTACTCCCTGTTGTCCCAGTTCCTGTTGATCTGCTCCACCAACATGAAGCTCTACAACACTCCCATTAAGTACCATCGAATATTCATCATTAATTCCTTTGTTAATTTCTAAATCAACCAATTTTAACTCCGTCTTATATGCAAATATTTCAAAACTTTCGTTTTTTTAAAATAAATGTTAGAAATATCCATTTTAGATCTCTTTATTTTACTATGGTGACTTTTAAAGTCAACAATGATGATTTTTAAACTGAAGTAAATTATTTTAAATAATGTTAAAAGCAGAAGATACACGCACATAAGATAAATCAAAACATTTCCTGTTTTTATGTTGTCTTGCTGTAAACCTGTTTTTATATTGTCTTGCTGTAAACCTGTTTTTATCTTGTCTTGCTCTAAACCTGTTTCTATATTGTCTTTCTGTAAACCTGTTTTCTATTGTCTTGTTGTAAACCTGTTTTTATATTGTCTTGGTGTAAACCTGCTTTCTATTGTCTTGCTGTAAAGCTGTTTTTATATTGTCTTGTCTTGCTGTAAACCTGTTTTTATATTGTCTTTCTGTAAACCTGTATTTATATTGTCTTGCTGTAAACCTGTTTTTATATTGTCTTGCTGTAATCCTGTTTTTACAAACAAAAACAAAACATAAGTTACAATTAATCATTGGATTTATTCCTTAGAGTTTTTTGCTGGTTTGAACTCTTCAGTCCTTGGTATAATTCCTAAATCTTCCAGTCTTTTCCTTTCCTCAGCCTTCTCTCTTCTCCATCTAAATCATTTATAGTTTTAGTTTCCTAGTACTGTTTTACTTTCTCTTCTTTTCTTTTTATCCTTGTTATGCTTTAAATCAACATTAAAAGGTTGTTTTTAAAAATTGTAAAATCGTTTTTAATCTTGCAGGAGAAAAATTTGGTAACAAACCTTCCAGAAAAAGGATCTGAATACTGACACAAACTTACAACAGCAGGATGAAAAGATATGGGGATGGGAATATTAGAATTTGTGGAGAGTGTTCAGTTCAATGGCAATCTACTGATAACAGTTAAATCCATAAAAAAAATTTCTAAGTTTTTGCTTTTCCTCATTGCTTCTTCATCAAACTCACATTTATGTAACTTTCGTTTATTTTTCGTAATTTTTTTCATTCTTTACTCAGCTTTTTACCTAAGAACATCAGCCCCACACCCGATATGAGGCATTTTCCTGAACGATTTTTATTTCAATTTAATTTTATAAAATTATTCTAATTTTGGAATCTTTACTAATTTAATTGTTATTTAGATTTTTTGATAATTTTTCCATAGAAAAAGAATTCATTTCTTTTGTCTGTATTTAAAAATGAATGAAAAATTATTTTTACACATACAAACATGAAGAAATGTATTGCATATATCATAACCCTTATTTCTGTAAAATAGATATATTAAACTTGATATATTTCAGTTTTTAACTTCACATTTTTATTGAAAAAGAATTATACTAAACATAATGTTTCACGTCTATCATGACAATTCTTTGAACACTGACCCTTATTTCTGTAAAAAAGACATATTAAACTTGATATATAAAGGAAAGTACAGAGTTTGCAGTAGCGTAGTAGTGTAAACTGTCACACTGACCCTTATTTCTGTAAAATAGATATATTAAACTTGATATATGTAGGAAAGTACAGAGTTTAGTACAGTTAGAACCAGAAAACCCTGAAATAAGAAGACATGGCTTTAAAAATGAGAGATAGCAATTTTGCAGTACAAACAGACCAATTTTGCAGTACAAACAGACCAATTTTGCAGTACAAACAGACCAATTTTGCAGTACAAACAGACCAATTTTTTCTCAAGAAGTGATCTAATAAATTGCTAGAAAAACTATTGCTCTAATGTCGTCTTCCAATTCCACAATTTCGTTGGTTCTAAATGATTTGTTGTGCAAGGAATAGAAATTCAATGGGAAAGCGTTTTAAACATCACTGAATAAAATGTATAGAAAAAATAATTATAATAATGATAATGTATTTTGACATTTTAGTTTATAAAATAAAGAAAAAATTCTTTTAAAATTTAAAATTAGGTTGAGACCATTATAACCAGTATATTATCTACTAAATGTACTGAAGGAAATATATGTACATCTGTGTCTTGTATGCTGTATAATATATATTGTTTATGTATATTATTTACTAAATGTACTGAAGGCAATGTATGTCTGTCTGTTTCCTATTTACTGTATAATATATAATGTTTATGTATATTATTTACCAAATGCACTGAAGGTAATGTATGTATGTCTGTTTCCTGTATACTGTACAATAAATATTGTTTATGTATATTATTTACTAAATGTACTGAAGGTAATGTATGTATGTCTGTTTCCTTTATAATGTATAATATATAATGTTTATGTATATTATTTACTAAATGCACTGAAGGTAATGTATGTATGTCTGTTTCCTGTATACTGTATAATATATATTGTTTATGTATATTATTTACTAAATGTACTGAAGGTAATGTATGTATGTCTGTTTCCTGTATAATGTATACTGTATAATATATAATGTTTATGTATACTATCTACTAAATGTACTGAAGGTAATATACGAACTGCTTTCTGTTGATAACCAGCCTAGCAGCCAACCCAAATATAAACACTGTACTTATGCATTTTTAAACAGATAGAATTACTATTCTTTATTATTCTTCACAATTCGTCAACATTGGGTCAACTAGCTTGAAATGAACTTGTTGACAATTTATCTGATTGTTTACTGAAAACGGAACATCTGATCAATTTCAGAGTCTAGAAATTGCAATGAAAATACATATAACCTTAATTTTGATTAACAGAATTCAAACGTTAGATTTAAAAATGATCGTTATCATTTCTGTAACAAATATTAAAATCGTCTAAATATTAACAAATCGTACACATCCCTCGGCATGATTTTTTAGTCACTTTGAGCCTGAAAAGGAGTTCAATGTGTACAATGCATGTAAATGGTCTATAGACGTACACTTCTGTGCCACTTCAGTAATTGTAAATTTGCGGTACAGTCCAACGTAGGACTGCAAAGGTTGGCCCTGCTCGGATATTCAAGTGTATACCGGTGGGGCGTGGTAGCTTATGCTGAAACAAACTGGGTAAAGCTTGACAGGTTGTCAGAGAATTGATTTAGAGAAAATAAAATAATTTTCAAGAAAACTTTTTACAAAAATAAGACCCAAAAGGTTACATAGCATAAATGTGTGCAGTACACCTGCAGTGGAGTATGAAAACAGTACAACAAAACTTTATTCGATTTACTTCCACTCTTTGATCGTACATCAATGAAAGAAATTAAAACCATCGAAACTTTAGGAAGAATATCTGAATTGTTACATTATCAAATGAATTCCGTATATTGTTTTAACACTGTATTCAAAATTAAATAAGATTTGTGAAAAATATGTTTTATCTGAACATTTTTTATATTGGTAGGATCTATAAGCATTTTTAACATTTCTACGTGACGATTCATGCGTTGGAAAATCATTAAATTCCATGGAGTTATTATGTATTGTAATCTTTTCTGGGAAATATTCATTGTGGCAACTTATGAATGAGAGGAATACGTGCTTGATCCTTTAATCTAATTTCCCCTTACTATGTTCCGACAGCGGGTTCCGGGAGAAAGGAATTTAGTCGTTGCCACAAACTCTGATTTTCTTCTCTCTATATCTTTGTCGCAGCACTGTGTTAAAACTATAAATTCTGTTTGTTTTTAATCTTCACGACAGAAACCATCTCAAGAACAGACCGAAATATATTTTTTAAAAATGTGGAACTAGCATCTATACTTGATTTACTCTACAGAGGTTTGGTCCATCAACATCGCCGAATTTTAAATCAAAAGTCTACACAGTCAAGTCGGAAAGATATAGGGGTTAGAAAATTTGAGTTTGTGGCAAAGATTCAATTTCTTGGTTTAATTTTTCCAATGAAATGACCAATACTTTTAGGCTTTCTATCGCCTAAATTTCAAAAAAATGTTCCATTTTAGTTTTCCAGTTCCAGTTCACGTTTTATTGGATTACATTTATTTACCCCCTGTATATTTCTAAACTAACAGAAATTATATTCCCATTAAAGAAGAAGGTAAGCGTATTTTCAAGGACCTTCCATTTAAAAAAAGCATCGCAAAGGTATACGAGGTTTTATTTAAGAAATAATAATGTTTAATTTCTAGAGGTCTTAGAATCTAGTTTACAGTTACACATTTAATGTTTTTAATCCGCGTTGGAGATCTTCCAGATTTCCGGGAATACAATTGACGTCAAGTGCGTTGAGTTCACAGAGTATACGCTAGTGTTACTCCAGATTTAAAATACGCACTTAGTTCTTTGTCCTTGAAAGGTTTAAAGAGAATCGAATTAAATCAGAAGGTCTCTTTTACAATCCTTTTACAAGTAATCGGCAGCTGAAATCCAAACCAAAAAAAATACATTAGTTTAATCAATTATGCCTGAGAAACAATATATATTAAGTTTAATTTTGAATATTTTGGACAGAATTATGAGAATATCAAATTACATGATGGTTAGACCTTACATTTAAAGACCTAGTTGTCATTATGTTTCCGCCAATCCTTATAGTTTTCTGTGTTATTCTCACCGCTCCACATAATTACCATGCTAGATTTTTACTTGTTCATTCAGAGGTAATTTAGAAACCATCACTTTAAACTGGGAAGCCATGCAAACGAAGGCAGGCCAAATTATTTTCAAAGTAAGTGAGTATTCGCCCCAAACTGTATCCCCATATCTGTATAACCTTATGGTTTAAACTTAATCATCGAGCTGGAGATATATTGAGATTAGAAAATTAGAACTTGTGACTAGTGTTCAGTTCTTTTAAGAGTTTATAAAAGAAAAAAGCAATGATTGATCTCCACCAGTGATAAAGCGTTAATATCAGAGTGAGTGATGGATATTGGATATTGCCAAGCTAGGCCGAATCTTTAAATTTATTTTATTTTCATTTACCAAACAAAACAATTCTGAAGATTACATTATTTTTAAGCAATTGCTATTTTTAAGGTGGCAAAGAAATTGAGTCTTTGTCACAAACTCAAATTTTCTAATTCCTTTCTTTTTGCAACCTATAATGGTGTAAACCTTAGATATTTCAAACTTAGTCTATTTGAACAGAATTCATAGTTTGAAATATCTAAGGTCTACAACATTAGGATCCAGGGATTAGAAAATCAGGATTTGTGGCAAAACTCAATTCCTTTGAAGGTTACCCCAGGGTTTTAAAAATTGGATATAATACGGTTAATTCAGTGAATTGTATATAATGTATAAGGAAGTATATTGGATAAAATACGGTTAATTCTGTGAATTGTATAATGTATAAGGAAGTATATTGGATATAATACGGTTAATTCAGTGAATTGTATATAATGTATAAGGAAGTATATTGGATAAAATACGGTTAATTCAGTGAATTGTATAATGTATAAGGAAGTATATTGGATAAAATACGGTCAATTCAGTGAATTGTATAATGTATAAGGAGATACCCTGACTGATTCATTTTAATACTTAATTTACAGAGCTCTACGTGTCGGAAATTAAGAAACTTGGACAGAAGCAAGATATGTCAATTATGTTGTACAATGTACAATGGTCGAAATATTCCAAACAACCCTGAGAGAAAAAGTTTATTTTTCATCACTTTGCTGGATTCCAAATACTTGTGAATTGTGAAAAAATAAATCTGTCTGTTAATTTTATATACCACAAAAGATAACAATGGTCCAATTTTGCCAATTATTTATGTATATGCCAATTAACCATCTAACCATTTCCTTTAAAACCCTTCAACCGTAATGTGATTAGTCTTTATCTATGGTCAAACTTGTAATTTTTCTTCTAAGTAATTTTACGTACCTCCTGTAAAGAGTCATATCCTTGATAAACGATTTTAAATTTTTATCTGAGTAATAATGTGAGAGATTGTTTGGTTTGGATATTATATTTTCTATGATTTGCGACACACTTTCTATTAAATACGGATTTATATCTTGTTTGTGTAGCATGTTTCAACGGTGCTTTGATTAAGGTTTGAGGGGAACCGTAGAGAATCGTCGATGGTGCTCTTTAAAAGAAAGTTTTTACGAAATAACGTTTAAATACTGGATCTATTTTCGAACGGAAAATAAGCTATGTTTAACCAAAATCTACCGACCCTCTAGCAATAATGCGCAGAATGGATTAGAGTTTTTACTATCTAAACTAATAACAGAATTTCAGAAAAGGCCTCAGTTTTATCTTTGCGACCTGATGGCCTGTTGATATTTCAACAGAATTCGTATTTTGAAATATAAAAAGTTTGTTCTATGGATTACAAAGATATATTTTTGGGAAAAAAATCTCTCATTCATTAAACTTAAAAAAAAAAGTCTTACTTTAGGCTGGTGAGTTTTTATTGGAGGTTCCTGACAATGCTAAGTATAATAAACTTAATTCAAAACACTATTTTTTGTTTATTATTTTCTTCTAAACCTGACGCTATAAAATCTAATTAAATCGTATCAAAAAACATGTTTTTTTTATGCTCTGAAAATGGGTTATAATCTTATTTACATCATCTATTCAAGGTTACATAGTATATTTTTCAGATTGTCGCTGAAAGCATTTAATCAGAAATCTTTAAATCAGGAACCGTTAAAACAGGAACCAGAAGGGAATGGTGAATATTTTACTCTTTTTGAACAGCTTTTCCTGATTTATTTGTGAATCCAAAATTGTCAAAGAAATTGAAAATTATGTCCTGATAGAGAATTGAACAGAAACTCTCCGCTTTTTTATCCCAACTTTAATTCTTTAAAGTAGCTGTAAATTTTAATTCTTTAAGATTAAAAAGATTATTTTGACCATAACCTTATTTTTATTGTGGTGCAATCTTCGTTTAGAAAACCGGTTTTACTTCTTTATAACCATGAATCATTTAATGGCTATTTTGTTTTAAGTAAAGAACACCATTACATCCAGTGCGATTGAGCCTAATTTCATTTAGGATATTATCTTTGACATATTGTTTTTTAATCATTTGTAAAATTAACAAAATAAATGAAATAATCGAATCATTAGATGATCTGCCTCTGTCAGATCGATAAAAACGACTCCACCAGAGTCAAATCGAAAAATAGAATTATTTTTTTATGGTTTTAATCCGTTTATTTCCTTGATCACAAATCTTTTAACATAACCATTAAATGATAATTAAATAAAATGTTTAGGTTATGCTACCCAGGGAGACGATTACCTAATTCTTCCTGGTAAATAAATTTTTTCTTGATTTGTTTTACCTTAGAAATATATTCATCCTAGTATATACATAATCTGATATTCATCCCAGTGTATACATAATCTGATATTCATCCCAGTGTATACATAATCTGATATTCATCCCAGTGTATACATAATCTGATATTCATCCTAGTGTATACATAATCTGATATTCATCCTAGTGCATACATAATCTGATATTCATCCCAGTGTATACATAATCTGATATTCATCCTAGTGTATACATAATGTGATATTCATCCTAGTGTTTATATAATCTCATATTCATCCCAGTGTATACATAATCTAATATTCATCCCAGTGTATACATAATCTGATATTCATCCTAGTGCATACATAATGTGATATTGAACCTAGTGTATATATAATCTGATATTCATCCCAGTGTATACATAATGTGATATTCATCCTAGTGTATACATATTCATCCCAGTGTATACAAAATCTGATATTTATCCTAGTGTATATATAATCTGATATTCATCCTAGTATATACATATTCTGATATTCATCCTAGTGTATATATAATCTGATATTCATCCCAGTGTATACATAATCTGATATTCATCCTAGTGTATACATAATCTGATATTCATCCTAGTTTATACATGATTTGATATTCATCCTAGTGTATACATAATTTGCTATTTATCCTAGTGTATACATATTCTGATATTCATCCTAGTGTATACATAATCTGATATTCATCCTAGTGTATACATAATCTGATATTCATCCTAGTGTATACATAATCTGATATTCATCCTTGTGTATACATAATCTGATATTCATCCTAGTGTATACATAATCTGATATTCATCCTAGTATATACATAATCTGATATTCATCCTTGTGTATACATAATATGAAAAGAATCTCCTCTCAAAGCCAAAAAACAAGGTCAGGAGGAACTTCCGGAAAGGAATTGATTTTTTGTAACAAAATCTGATTTTTTAATCCCTTTATCTGAGCAATCCAATATTGCAGACCTTTAATATTACCATTTTAGTTTACTTGATTCAACATAAGTCACAGTTTGAAATATCTAACGTCTACAATATTGGGTTGCAAAGATATAGGGATAAGAGAATCAGAGTTTGTGGCAAAGACTTAATTCTTTTAAGTTTAATTTTTTCCTTTAAAAGTCAACGAACTTAAATTAAAATTTTTAAACCACACTAAGAACCTGGTTCTACCGAGTTCCCTAATCAAAATTTGAGGCAAATCGGTCCAGGGGTACATGAGTTATGATCGGACATCCAAACAAATAGACAGACACCCAAACAGAAAATATCCGGACATTTCTCCTGAACTTGATTTCTTGGTTTGTGCGTTTTTAAAAATGTCTTTTGTAGGATTATCCTTAATTTTGAAATAGTTTCTCAAATGTATAGTTTTGAAGAAGTAATTTTGTTAGGGGTTAATCTATCTCCTAACGAAATAAAGAAAAAAAATGTAAGAAAAAACACGTCCTTTATAATCTGATTTTCATCCTGTAATACTTAATCTAATATTAATTCTAGTTTATATATAATCTTATATTCATCTTATTTATTCCTAATCTTATATTATTAATCAAGAGAATGTTGTATATGATGAATCATACAAAGTAAACAAAGGGTAGAAGTACAGTGTACAAGGTGTACAAGTGTGCAGCTTCAGGTATAGTATGTTTTTTTCAAAGTAACGAAAAGAGGCTAAAAAATGCTCAAACTATCGTTTGCATGTTTTTAACAATGTTTTTTTAATTTTTGTAAAATAAAATTGCACGAGGAATAGTTAATAATTTCAAATGTTCATCTATAATCTTTTTTTCTCCTTTTTCCATCTGCACGTCCGCAGTTTCTTTTTTTCTTGCCTCCCTTTGCCCGTCCATTTATGGCGCTGTTTTTGCGCCATTAGAAGACAGTGGAGGATCACCCTTTCATTGTATAGATGTACCCCTCTCCGTTTTTTTTGTTTTCCTTAATTATAATTGCAGCCACAGCACTGAATATTCTGTCTACTTGCATTGGCTAGGTCACCACTTCTAGCATTTTAAGTTAATTTCTATTTCCAGCGAGGGAGCAATAGCTTCCCTGCATTGCACCGCACATTTTTACTTTCCTATACAAGGAGGGTTGCCACTCAACAAAGGATAATCAAGTGACCTGCACTTAGGTAATTTTGTTGTACGAGCCAACAGAGAAATGTCCTCGCTTCTCATTTCGCTGTTTGTGAGAATGTTCGATGGTACGTAGAGGAGAGTTGGAGATGAGGATGAGGGTTTGTAGGAGTGGCGTATTAGAAATGTTTCGTTAAAATCATTCCATTTTTCCACATGCTTTACTGTTTTCCAGTCCAGTGGAATTCCTTAGGAAGTATCCCATTTAGTGTTCACCGCTGCATGCACAATGCAGAGTTGTCCCCTTTCATTAGCTCTGCTCAGGGAGCAGGGAAAGGGCCTTTTCAGAAAGGGCTCCGATCGCTAATTGGAGTGAATATAACACCGGATTAGTATTAGACATAGTAGCTCTTTGTTATTCCTATTTCTTAGTACCCCAGCCTTGGGTACTGTAGCTAAGAAGGAGGCTAGCTAATTGAGCTTGGGGTTCAGGGCCGCTTTGCCTTCCCTCCCTCCATATGTGCAGACACCTTTCTCAGCGTCCACTGCAAATAGTGCAGAGAGAATTTTAGCAGAGCTCTGTTATTCTAGGCTCTATGAATGCAGCTGATTTTTTGCATGTAATGCTTTACTTTTGCTAAACTTTTATAGTTCAAAAAGTTTACTCTGAAAGAAATGTTAAACCAGACGATTTTTCCAAATGATTTAACCAATTTTTCGTGTTGGCTTTTTGTTTTTAAAATCAAATAAAATTTTTAAAACGAACAAAAGAGCTGTCGAAATATGGCGATTGGGAATTAAAAAATACTTTTTAGAGTGTTACATCTTTAGATTAGCATGTAATCTTCAGATATTTAAGAGACCATCCCATTTATGGAACGTCAACGACAAACACACGGATGACAAATTTAGGTATTAGGTGTCATTGAAAATTACCCCCAATTTTGAAGCAGGTTTCAAGGAAATCTGATGAGAAGACGTTTTTTAGGAAATGGGGTTTGAAATATCGGCTAAATAGATCCTAGTTTTTCAGGACGTAAACCTGCGAAAAGGTAATAAACAGCTAATTTATTCGTTTCAGAGCAAACAGAAAGAAAATAGAACCAAAATATCTTTTTATTCTAAAGGGAGTTGGTAATCTATATACTATTAATGAAATTAAGCTACGAGTTGACAGATTTTTAGAGTTAAAGATTATAGAATATCTCTTGCTAATAACCCTGTGTTTTGAGCACTTGGATGAAGCATTAAATCTGTTGTTTAAAGGTCTTATGCTAGGATGAGTAGCTTCTGGTGCTGCTCTTAGACAAGAGTCAATATGATTCCAAATACACTCCCAATAGGAATGTAGTAAATGGCTTATTGGAACAGAAAATTAAATTGTCTTACAAATAATAAAATTTAGACTTATGCTGGTGGAAAATGGCACTATTTGATTAGAGAACTACTCAAATTTAAAGAAATATATGATTTATGGGAAGGAAAAAGAGTTTGGGGACCAAAAATGAAAATTTGGGACGGAAAATGAAATGACCAGCATGAAAAATAACATTGTTAACCCTAAACAATGAATACTCCGTTGTAAAGTCGTCTTTGACTTAAATTTTCTCTCGGAGACCACCAAACCAAACCTTGCCTCCCAGATAGTATAAACAACTTCACGTGTAGCAATACAGTTTCAAAAAGTTAAACAAAAGAATAATATTCATAAAAAATAGTGATTTACATTGATAATCAATTGCCATTTTATTGCAGAAGTCAAAAACGTCATTTTAGTACTTTTTATACCCAATTTGTGCCCGCATTCAAGTTGCTAGATCGTTAAGAATTTTTTTCATTATAAACATTATTTTCACAATATGTAATCATACTAATTAAATTTAATTTTTCAGGAAATAAAGAGATTTCATTATTATCGATTTTTTGGAGACGGTTTATGTTCTGAATGTGTAGAAACCGTAGTAATCGGGATCTTTAGTTTGGGAAACAAATACCCCTTCAAATTCCGTCCCTGGTAGATTACTGATTAGCTTACTTAAAATAAAGAGGTGGTTATTGAGGCAAAAACTCGAAAAGTTCAACTTCAGCCAAAAACCTTGCAAAATATTTTAAATTCTGATTGTTGATTTCATTTTCTATTTTCCAATAATTAATATCTTATTTTATTAATAACTTATTTTCTCTCACAAATAAATTTATTTTCCTCCCCAAAAGCCCATTTTCCGTCTCAAAAACCAAGTACACATTTAAGATTTTCTTACATTTTGTTGTAGATCTCATTTCCTATCCTAGCATTTTCATTTTCCCCTCTCGTAACCCAGATTTAGATTCCATTTTCACAAGTACATTCTTGACTTACTTCTTGTTGGTTTCATTTTCATTCCAGTTTCAATCACAAAATTTTATTTTTCAAACATAACAATTTCTTTTTCCTTCCTAGTATCATCTTAGTGCATCATCTTAGAGATTAACCCTGGGGATTTGAGCAAGATAATTGCTGAGTACTTTAGCACTAAAAAATTTTATGTGAAAATTAATTTTTCAATCTAAATATTAAGTAGTTTATTTTATTATGTATTTCACTAAATATATGTAAGATAACCAACTCCATTTAGAAGAAAAAAATATTTGGTCTATTTTCTTTATTTTTGCAGGTTTCCGTCCTGACAAACTATTTAGCTGATCCTTTTGGTCAATATTTCAACCCCCATTTTCTCAAACACGGTTACTCATCAGATTTCATTGAAACCTGTTTTGAAATCTGAGATGAGATTTTAAAAGCTTAAACCCGAGTAAAACCCGGTCCTTGCATCTGCTTAGACCTAAGTAAAGCTCAAGTCAAGACCCGGGTTTTGGATGGCCTTGAGTTTAGTAAGAACCAACCCTCTTGGGTTTTACTCTCTTTAAGGCTCGAGTCTTCAACAGCTCATGATCGTAAATTTCGTAAAATCTTTTATATTTGTACATTTAAAATCTCGGGAATTATTTGTAGTGTCAAATTTTATTGAATAAATAAAATAAGCATACTATGAAAATAATGTATCAACATAAAGTTTGAATTTTCGAAATTTACATCTTCTTGTCACAGCTGATCTCACAGCATTCTGTCTGCTAGAGAGAAAGCTTGCAACACAGTCTCCCATTGGTCGAATCAGAACGAATCCTGACTTGGGTTCTATATAAGCCCGAGTTTGGGTTTTAGTCGGGTTTAAGCTTTTAAAATCTCATCTCAGTAAACCCTATATTTTCCATTTCCGAAAAAAATACGGGTAATTTTAATGAAGCCTAAAATCTGAATTTGTCATGTGTAAATAGTATTTATGAAAGATTATTCACTCTAAATTGTCGATAGATAAATGAATATACATTTCCAATAAAAAATTAAGCGTACCAGGAAAAGATGCAATTTTAATGGCGACATTTTTCACGATAAAATATAGGTCTTTGCTTTTGGCCACGATAAACTAAACTAAACTAAATTGTAAGTAAAGATGAAATCTCAAATGTTCCTGACTACTCTTATTGAAAAGTTCCAGTAATGTCCCTTAAATTTGACCTAAATCCTTGGTTACTATTGAACATTGTTAGAGTATGAATAATTGATGGATTAAGCGTGAAGATTTGCAAAATAACCGAGGCTAAAACATTTCGGCGATATTGATTGCTTATTTGAATTCTCAAAGTAAACGACAATTTGGTTTCAGTTTTAAAAACTTAATAATTGCTATGAAAATAGATTTTCTTAATCATTTTGTATTTGTATGCACTATAGTATTTATACATGTTTCAGGAATAAATATGTTGAGATGATGAGTAAAATCTTTACAGAATTAATGTTTTTATCGATTTAAAAATAAATATAAACCCTGTAACATGTTAAGAGAACTTGATTTAACATAATATTTAATAATGCTATTTAAAGGAAATTCAAGAGTAATTTCTAGTCATCCTCTATGTAAATAAATCAATGTACTAAATTAGAATATGAGGTTTAATTATTTATTTCATAAATTAAACTAGTGAAGACAATGTCAAAAATCGTAAATTTATAGCGATGAAAAGTTAGAAATAAAATACGATTTGGGCTGATTCTTCTGTATAGGCCACTAAAGGATTCATTTTATTACGTTTTATGGAAATTTTTTGAGGTATAGGTTTAGAAGGATGTCCAAATAAAATTTGTTCAGATTTCCATGTGCTCTTTTCTTTTAAATAGACGCTGCACAGGGAGTTCCGAAAAACGCTCTTTTAGTTAGTACGGCTCTCATCATGGTTTGAATTTTTTTATTTTTGGAAATCCATGAAACTAATCGAAAGGCACAATAAGAGTTCTGACAGGTTATGACAGTTTGAAGTTTGCTACCTTAGTTTATTTGAGTTCATAAATTTCTTATCTTTGGTTTTCGTCAATGCTAGGGTCTCCAATTGGAAAATTCTATAAAATGATATAAATGGAAGGATCAGACAGAAAAAAAAACCAGGAAACTAAATGAATTAAAAAATGCATGAAAGAAAAAGATTGCAGTATTTCCTGTTTATGAGTACAACTGCAAAAAATCGATACTGGATATAAAAGTTAATGCTTGAATGAAAGTGACAAGAAATAATTTTTTTTTTCGAGACATCGATCTCAAATTTTCTTATCCCTATATCTTAGTGGACCATTTCAAACTTAAATTATTGGATCCAACAGAACTCATAGTTTTAACATCTAAAGTCTAAGACATATTGGTAGCAAAGGTCTAGGGATTAGAAAATCATTTTTGTGGCAAAGGCTTAATTCCTTTACTTAACCCTTACACATTACACCATATTCATGATTTTTACCATCTCTGGTTTTGAGGGTCTTAGAAGTATTTGAGTTGTAGGCTTGTTAATCTGAGAGTTGTAGTCTTGTTAATCTGAGAGTTGTAGTCTTGTTAATCTGAGAGTTGTAGTCTTGTTAATCTGAGAGTTGTAGGCTTGTTAATCTGAGAGTTGTAGTCTTGTTAATCTTAGAGTTGTAGTCTTGTTAATCTGAGAGTTGTAGTCTTGCTAGTCTGAGAGTATCTGAGAGTTGTAGTCTTGTTATCTGAGAGTTGTAGTCTTGTTAATCTGAGAGTTGTAGTCTTGTTAGTCTGAGAGTTGTAGTCTTGTTAATCTTAGAGTTGTAGTCTTGTTAGACTGAGAGTTGTAGTCTTGCTAGTCTGAGAGTTGTAGTCTTTTTAATCTGAGAGTTGTAGTCTTGTTAATCTGAGAGTTGTAGTCTTGTTAAACTGGGAGTTGTAGTCTTGTTAGACTGAGAGTTGTAGGCTTGTTAATCTGAGAGTTGTAGTCTTGTTAATCTTAGAGTTGTAGTCTTGTTAATCTGAGAGTTGTAGTCTTGCTAGTCTGAGATTAATCTGAGAGTTGTAGTCTTGTTAATCTGAGAGTTGTAGTCTTGTTAGACTGAGAGTTGTAGTCTTTTTAATCTGAGAGTTGTAGTCTTGTCAATCTGAGAGTTGTAGTCTTGTTAATCTGAGAGTTGTAGTCTTGTTAGTCTGAGAGTTGTAGTCTTGTTAGACTGGGAGGCCCGTTGAAGATTTCTCAGTAACTGTGATCTTCCAGACTGTAATTACTGTAATCTAATAAGATGTTATTCTTTGAAAAATGGATTAAATATTTCAAACCATTATAAACATCATGACGTGACTCTAAATTAGAAAATAATAATTTAAAGGGAGTGTTCTCAAAAAATGAAAAGGGGTATAGGCTTAGTTCTAAAAATATTCGATGGTGATTGCTATTAATCTTACTTCGATCTGTTGCGTCCATAAAGAGAAAATTGTTAAATCGACTCACAACGAAGAACGTAGCGTCCATGCGAAATCAGAAGGTTGTAAATTCTCTTCATTTGTGAGTAACCCTGTACGTCGTTTTTATTTTTCACTGACAGATTTGCAAGAAGATGTTCACAATGACTGACGCCCAAAACAAAAGCTTAAATCTAATCAAAATTAAGGTTTATTCAAATATATATACCTTAAGGCATAATTAAAATTTTGTGTTCGTTTGTTCCTTCATTTAATTTTCTTGAAAATTAGGAAAGAATTTTTATTTGTTTTCCAATTTACACTCCCTGAAAGTAAAGAATGGGGTCAAAACCCCCAATAATAAAACGCTCAAAAGCAAAATAGCCAACAACAAAACGCCTATTGCAACGAAACACCCAATGTAACAACACGCCCAATACAACAAAAAGGACCAAAATCCGACGAAAATCGAAAAAAAACATAAAATTCTCAAAAAGAACATTAAATTCAAAATTGTGGAGTTAAAAGCTTTCAAAACTTTAAATATAACGTATATATATATATTGATTTGATTTAATTTTTGAGATTTTAGAAAACTAATACCTTTAGAAATGTAAATAGAAAGTCGCGATTAAAAAAATGAACATAATTTTTTTCATAAAAAACCTGAACGTATTGTCATTGTATTGTAAGTGGGAGTTTTGTTGCATTGGATGTTTGTAAAATTGAGCGTTTTTACCGATAATAGCGTGATATTTACTTTACTTTAAAACTGTTTCATTTTTTAACGAGCGTATTGGTATTTTTGATCTCGGAGACATCTTGTATTGTTAAATTAGACTAAGCTATGACCCTAAATTCGTAAATTAGGTTTCTATGTGCATTAAGTGAACTATCCAATTTTGTTGAAGAACAAAACAAAGTAAAGAAAAAAAGTAGAGTGGAATTTAGTGCACGTGCCCGGATTATTTTGTCAACTGCCATAAAAACTGCCCATATTTCACCATTTTAAAGAGAAGAATTTAATGGATCAGGTTTCAGAGGTGGTGGATAAATATAATTAGGAGAATATGGTTCTGATATCCTTGTTGGACCGATGCTTAAATAAGTCAACTGATTTTCTGATAGGTCTATGTTCTTAAAACTGACATCTTGCCACCAGAGAATTTCAAGTTCTTCCTGAGACAGGAAGGTTAATGTTTAGTCGATGTTTATCTACTGTACTGTACTGTAGTGTAGTGTACTGTACTGTACTATACTGTACTGTACTGTACTGTACTGTACTGTACCGTACTGTACTGTACCGTACTGTACTGTACCGTACTGTACTGTACCGTACTGTACTGTACCGTACTGTACTGTACCGTACTGTACTGTACTGTACTGTACTGTACTGTACTGTACTGTACTGTACTGTACTGTACTGTACTGTACTGTACTATACTCTACTGTATTGTACTGTACTGTACTGTAATGTACTGTACTGTACTGTACTGTACTGTACTGTACTGTACTGTACTGTACTGTACTGTACTGTACTGTACTGTACTGTACTGTACTGTACAGTACTGTATTGTACTATACTGTACTGTTCTGTTCTGTTCTGTACTGTACTGTACTGTACTGTACTGTACTGTACTGTACTGTACTGTACTGTACTGTACTGTACTGTACTGTACTGTACTGTACTGTAGTCGATCTGATAAAGAAATAAAAAGAATCTCTTTAAAACTGAAAACCCAAGTAACAAATAAAATGTTACAACTCTGTTTCATGTTTTTAAGCAATGAATAATATGTTTAAAGTCTAAAAGAATAGAAATGTTTTCAAAACATTCAATTAAAATTTGTATCAAAAACTTTTACTTTTCTTATTAAAAGAAAAAAAAAATACTTCTAAAATTCAATAAGTCTAATTAATGATTAAAAACAACATCTTTATGATAATAACAACTTTCGTTGATAAAAAACTTCTGTTGATATATCTTTATTATAGATTTACTGGTTCTTACATTTCAAAATATATCAATTCCTTTTTATTTGTGTATTATGAATGGCTGCAAAATTAGAAATTGGTTTTTTTCATTCCTCACTTAACATTTATATTTTTTTGTTGTAAAATATATTGTCCGCTTGTTACCAGTGTACAACCACAAAATTGAGTTCTTTTTCCATCCCTTAAAAATTCATTTAAGGGAAGGTATAAAATTTCAAAAATTTACCTGGAAATACCATGTTTGAGAACCAAATAAATATTCATTCTTAATGAGTTATTGAAAAAAAAGAAAATATTCTTATATTGTTCCTTGTATTACAGTTTATCAGCATTCATAAACAATCGCTCAATTGATAAACAATATTCAAACCATAATTTTGACAAAAAAGCATATTAGGAAATATATAAACATACCTTGTGCTATTGTGTTAGATTAAAATTGTTGCAAATTTGACAGTTTTTAATCTGCAGACTAAATACGATATGTGGCCAAGACGATCATTTTTGAAATAAGGAAAAATTATAAAATAATATTAAATTTAAACATAAGTTAAAATGAGTTTTTCATGCACCTAAAGTATACACTTAGTAATTAAAATTAAACCATATTTTTTAAACCAGTGATTACAGAACTCGGACAAGCGTGTTATGGAGAAAAATGTTCCCAGTAAAAATAATGAGAAGATCACGTTACAATTAATATTTACGATGTTAATTTGCCAGAGTGCTGAGTTATTGAATAAACTCAGTTGTGTAGAGAATGTTGAGATTTCACCTTGTGTCCTGGATCCTCCTCCTTTCAACCATCCTCTCCTGCATCCAAACCAAACATTTCCTAGCTCACACAAAGGTCTGGCTCAAGGGAAAGTACAAAAATCAGAATTTAAGTTCCACTTAGACTCTCGACTCTTCTCAATACTGCCTTTTCATAAACTTTCAAATAGAATAATTTCAAGCTATAACCCACATTAACAATTATGCATTTTGTGGCGCCGTAAGTATAAGAATAAGAGCAAGGACAGAATATGAGCTAAGAGAACATAGAATTTGTCATAATGGTTTGGGGAATTTTTTGGCTTTTATAATTCACACAAAAAAGGTATAATACTGTACAAACTTTTTTTCAATTTTCATTCTATACTTTCAATTAAAGTTTCTATTAATGAAATTAGAGCGATTGATATTTTTTCAGGCCCAAAACCGAGAATTTCAAGTTTTTAAAATCAAAATAATTTATTTTGCAGGATGGAGACTTCCTGCTAGAGACTGATGATGCAGTTGATCCTAGGTAAAAATAATAATAATATTAATTAAAAAGAAGAAATAGAAATCGCTTCAAATATCTGTCATGATAATATTCCAAATATGATGACTACAAAATACATGAGAGAAGGTGTGAAATAAAATTAATTGTTTTGTCATAATATCTTCTTTGTTTGGACAAATTATTCATTTACGGACATTTATCTATAATAACCAATAACCATAGATAATAACAATTATTGCTGCTAACCGTTTTACTTCAAGCTTTTATTTTTGCTTATTTTAAAAAATAAGAAATGTGAACATTTTTCCGGTATTTTTTTATTTTTTACCATCCATAAACCTTCACTGAGGTCGTGTGAATTGCCACAAAACAATTCTGGGCCCTTTCGGTTCAGCCGTTTTGATGGGTATTGGATAAAAACAAATTATTTATTTTAGATACAGAATGTTTATGTTTGTTTTGAGCTTAAGATGCCATATATGAATAAAGGATGTACTTTTAATACTCAATTCATGCTCTAACCATTAAATATTTAGTTTACAAGGAACTCTGGGAAAACTACCCTCGCCAAACGGTGAGAATACATTTTAATGCAAACCAAGATGCGCACGATCTCAAGCAAGTATTTTGCCAATTACTCGATTTCAATTTAAGCTAGTAAAAACAAATTTAGAATGTCTATATATAGGGCCACAAAAAAGTATATGTGAGTTGGTGAGGTAAAACCAAAGGCCAAGGTGTTTCGACACTTCAAAGTCGAGAGACGGTCTAAAAACTATGAATAACTTTCATAATTTTCATAGTTTTATAGAGTCGATATGTTAGTGATTTCCTGTTTAGATAAATATTATACAACATCTTTTTTCCTGTTCTTTCCTCTCTCAATATCTTCCTCAGCTTTTAAGTTTTAAAGGAAAACTAACGGAAAACTAACAAACTAAAAGCTGAATTTTAAGAATTTAAACCGCCACTTCGCTGAACCGCCAAAACCCAATTGAGCGCCAGCTCAAATCTCAAAACATTGATTTCAAGTGGAACCAACCATGTTTGAGCAGCATCTAATATTTTAAACGCGGCTTAAATTCTTTAAATTCGTTCTCAAGGTTTACTGATTTACTTGTTTAATTGGTTGTAAGTGCTGAAATACTAACAAATGTTAAAATAATGATTGTACTTGCTGCATATGTGGAATTAATATCGCCTGAAAAATTTTTAAACAATTTAATTTAGTGCGAATTATTTCTTCCTTTTTGTCCAGTTAATGGAAACAAATGATTAAAAATATTTTGATAATTCTACTTCATATTATCATTTTTCAGCTAATAACACCCCAGGAGTTGGGGACTACAGTTTAAGAGCAAACTCGTATGACACTTTTGCGGACCCAATGCCGCTTTAGGTAATTTAGGATTTCATAAGAAAAGGCCCCCAAAATAAATTGCCTAAACGGAATTTTTGTATATTTAGTTTAGAACGATTGTAGCGTCCATTAGGGTAAAACTGTTATAAATTGTAAAAGTTAAAAAAAAAACTTTAGCTTAAATTGTTATTTGGAAAATATTTTTTGAACAAATTTCTTTTTTCTCAGCTATTTGAGATCAGAGGTAAAATCATCGTTACCACATGTGCCATCTCTCAGAGAATCAGAGAAAACCTGTTTTATTTCCAAAGGAACTTAAGTGATTTCCAAGAGAAATCTGTTTCATCTCCATCCAAGAGAAATCTGTGTCATCTCCATGAAAAGTCTGTGCTATCTCCATTAGGAACCTGTATCATCTCCATGAGGAACCTGTGTCATCACCCCGAGGAACCTGTATCATCTCCATGAGGAACCTGTGTCATCTCCATGAGGAACCTGTGTCATCTCCCCAAGGAACCTGTGTCATCACCCCATGGAACATTTGTCATCTCCATGAGGAACCTGTGTCATCTCCATGAGAAACCTGTATCATCTCCATGAGGAACCTGTGTCATCTCCATGAGGAACCTGTGTCATCTCCCCAAGGAACCTGTGTCATCACCCCATGGAACCTGTGTCAATATTTATGAGGAACCTGTGTTACCTCCACGAGAAACCTTTTTAGCCTGCAAGAGGAACCTGTGTCATCTCCATGAGGAACCTGTGTCATCTCCATGAGGAACCTGTGTCATCTCCATGAGGAACCTGTGTCAATATTTATTTGGAACGTGTGTTACCTCCACGAGAAACCTTTTTAATCTGCAAGAGGAACCTGTGTCATCTTCATGAGGAACCTGTGGCATCACCCCGAGGAACCTGTGTCATCTTCCCAAGGAACCTGTGTCATCACCCCGAGGAACCTGTGTTATCTTCAAGAGGAACCTGTGTCATCTCCCTGAGGAACATGTGTCAACTCCATGAGGAACCTGTGTCATCACCCCGAGGAACCTGTGTTATCTTCATGAGGAGCCTGAATCATCTCCATGAGGAACCAGTGTCATCTCCCCAAGGAACCTGTGTCATCACCCCGAGGAACCTGTGTTATCTCCAAGAGGAACCTGCGTCATCTCCAAGAGAAACTTGTGTTATCTCCAATTATAACCTGCTTCACCTCCATAAGGAACCTGCGTTATCTCCTAGAGAAACATGTGTTATCTCCAAGAGGAACCTATGTCATCTCCATGAGGAACCTGCCCCAAGGTTGAGATGACACCGGAACCTCTTAAAGATTCCACTGTCCACAGGTTCTTCTTGGAGATGACAAATTTAGGATCCGCTAGAAGCTAAACTGGATTCTCTTGGTCATGACAGAGATTTCATTGGACGAATCCTCTTGGAAAAGTCCCGATGACAAAGGTTCATTTTGAAGATAAAACAGGGTTCTCTTGGGAACAGCTGAAGGAATTTGATTCCCTTGGAAATGACATCACTTGAAGATATATATAAACAGGTTCTTCATTGATACAAACAAAAGATATCATGCACCAGATTATCTTTGAGATGATAAAGAACACTTTCCGAGATGACATCACATGTTTTAATACTGTAAGTGACAATAGTTTTAAATTTGATCTCAAAAAGCGGAGAACAATTAGTGATTTATACATGCAGAAAAAGGTGTTGATTAGATAATGATCCCGCAATCTACATATTTATGTATTTATCTAATCTCTTTTCAGGGAGCTGAGGAAAAAGAATCTCGCAAAAAATCAAGAAGGATAATTTGTCAAATTTTATTGAAAATATATATTCAAAAATAATCTATCAATTATAGATTAACAAATGATCTTTATTGTGGAATAGCTGTATGCTTCTTTTCACAGAAAAATGTTTTAATTTGTTTCGAAATGGATTATTTATTTTTAATTAATGATTAAAAAAGAAATCTTAAGTTTCCTTTAGACAACATTGATGGTTTCAGAAATACAAAATATATTTGCTTTTTTTCTTCAATTTGCAAAATGAATGAATATTCATAATCAAAAAATAAACTTTTGCACACAAGTAGTTTTTAACATTTTGTCAAATAAGAATAGTTAATTTTGTAGTTTTGTCACATTAAACTATAAAAACTAATAAAATATTTCGAAATCTAACGAGGAACTTTATACAATATTATAAAAATGACCAAAACAGAAAAATGAAATCCAGTTTAATGCAATTAAACCATCTTCCTAAATTAAATCTTATTTCTAGTATATTTACATTCTATAGAATATTCCATACATCTATGTATTTAGATTTAATAGAATATATCTATTCTGGAAGCTGTATCCCGGTCCTTTTCTTGTTTTCTTCGATCCAATTATCAATTTTTTCCAGCTCAGGTCCTGGATGCAACAATAGATTTTAATAATGAATAACAAGTGAATAATTTTTTCCGAAATAAATATTTTTGCGCTTTTATCATTTCCTTGCCCCCCCCCCTCTGAAAATGTAAACAGTTAACTACTTAAAAAATATCCTTTATAAGAAAAGAACTGATTTTCTAAACCCTATATCTTTGCAACCCACTGTCCTAGACCTTGGATATTTCAAACTATGAATTCTGTTTGATTAAATACTTTAAGTCTGAAATAACAAAGGTTTACATCATCAGGTAGCAAAGATTTAGAGATTAGAAATTATGTGGCAAAGACTCAATTGTTTTGTTCAACTTATTATTAAAGTTTTCCTGAAAAATAATTTTTCCAGTCTCCAACTTGTCCCTTTCTCATAAAATTCTTTTCTTCAGGCAACTGTAAAAATCAAATGATAAATTAAACATATCAGTTTCTAATAAATATCTAATAAATAACATATCAGTTTCTAATAAATATCTAGGATTGATGCATTATTTGATTTAATCATTTAATATCAAAGACGAAAACAAGACAGGCGAGAATAAGAAATAAGAAAGATTTTCAGCTGCAGGTTTGAAGGATAATTGACTTAACGTTATATTTAAAATTGAGGAAAGTTCTTAATCAATTCATTTTCTTTAAAAATATCACCTTCATCATAGCACTTGGATTCGCTGTTTTGTTTAACTTCATTACGTCAAAACTAAATAATAGGATATTAGAGAAAAAAGGTAACTCAAAAAAATTCCATCAACTGCAATATCTAACTTTTATCACTAAACTTTTTATCACTAAACTTTTATAACTAATCATTTAAATAATATGTAAATTAAGCCACTAGAGCATTATTTAATTTAAGATTTTTTGTAAATCTTCCCTATAATAAAGCTCTTTACTCATATATTACTCATATATAAATATATATATATATATATATTAACTATAGCTTGCCAAACCGTTAGTCCTAATTGGCTGAATTATTTTGGTCCCCTGGGGGTAACAAAGGCTAAAAAAAATTTTAATTAAAATTCTTTTAATTAAAAAAAATCATTTTTAATCTTTAAAATTCCACAGGCAACGCCGGGCCCTTCAGCTTGTATAAAATATGTATAAAAACTAATGATATAATGAGAAAAACTAAACATTGTGTTATCTTCGTAGCAAATTTCATTAACTTTTGGAAAAAACAATTTTTAGAAAACAAACAATTTGTTGATATAACAAACAATTTGTTGATATAACAAACAATTTGTTGATATAACAAACAAATTGTTGATATAACAAACAAATTGTTGATATAACAAACAATTTGTTGATATAACAAAAATTGGTTTAAAAATGAGGCTCTGGTTTTAACAACTGCTTTTTAAAGAGAGAACCTTTACCTAAAAAATATTTTACAAAGTCTAACGATTACGAGTTAAGAAATTGGGTGAGGGTAACTTACTTCAAAGGGACCTAAGTGTTTTCAAGTGATCTAAGAGTCTTTTCCATGGGTATAATCAAAAGTTAATTGAGGCTAGTACAGGTTATGTACTGCTTGTATATGTAATGAAGAAGAAGTTTATGTTTTACTTTATGTAATATATTTACATTTAACCGCAGGTTTATATAAGGTTTTTACAATAACACCAAACCAAGAAAACTCTAAACCAGGAATGCTATTTGTGTTTCCCTAACTGCTTATACAAAAAGTACACTGCAATAGAAAATATAGCAACAGAAAAAAAAATTTGTAGAGAGATTGTTTACATTTTCAGGATAAACATCTTTAAAGATTTCGGGTTTTACATATTGCTGGCACCAAGCTTCAATGGTCAGACTAAATAAATGTTCGGGTGTTTTCAGAGTGAACAGATCTTTTTATTAATCACTTTTATAGATATTTTCCTTTTCCTATTCAACACTAAGTTGTTAATGATAGTTTTAGGACAGTATTTATTGCGAAATAATAAGGATAACATTTTTTCGTTAAAAGTATTTTTGTGTCATTATTCAGCATCATGAGGGAAAATAAAATGACTCACTAACGTAGCAAGGTATAATAAATGACCAACCTGACATGACAAGGCGAAGTAAATTGACATAGTTGACATGACAAGGCGAAGTAAATTGACATACCTGACATGACAAGGCGAAGTAAATTGACATGACAAGGCGAAGTAAATTGACATACCTGACATGACAAGGCACAGTAAATTAACAAACCTGACATGACAAGGCGAAGTAAATTGACAAACCTGACATGACAAGGCAAAGTAAATTGACATACCTGACATGACAAGGCGAAGTCAATTAACCAACCTTACCTGGCAAGGCAAAGTTTATTGTCCTACCACTCTCCACTAAACGCTACTTTTTCTTCGGTTAGAGTACTGATGATTACTGCAGAACACATCGAAAGCTTAGTTGAGTGTGGTACATGACAAGGCGAGGTATACTGACCAACCTGACATGACAAGGCGAAGTATATTTTCAACCTGACATGACAAGGCGAAGTATATTGACCTACCTGACATGACAAGGCGAAGTATATTGACCTACCTGTCATGACAAGGCGAAGTATATTGACCTACCTGACATGACAAGGCGAAGTATATTGACCTACCTGACCTGACAAGGCGAAGTATATTGACCTATCTGACATGAAAAGGCGAAGTATATTGACCTACCTGACATGACAAGGCGAAGTATGTTGACCTACCTGTCATGACAAGGCGAAGTATATTGACCTACCTGACATGACAAGGCGAAGTATATTGACCTACCTGACATGACAATGCGAAGTATATTGACCTACCTGACCTGACAATGCGAAGTATATTGACCTACCTGTCCTGACAAGGCGAATATATTGACCTACCTGACATGACAAGGCGAAGTATATTGATCTACCTGACATGGTGAACCAACTGATCAACCTTCTCCTCGGACAAGGGATGCTCCAGGAACACTGAGAGCTCTTCAATCACCTTTCTAATTGTAAATGGCATTTCGTTATTTATTTACGTTTTAATATTAGAAATAAATTATATCTTACTTGGAATCTTTCTTCATATCTTCAAACCAGATAAACTTTACGTTCGGGTGATTTCGTAGTTTCCATCCGCTATAGGATATTTATCAGATATCAGGTTTAGGTTTTGTTTTATAATGTGAGGTGTTGTGGGGGGTGGCAGGGGGGCCGGGGGGGGTATTTTTGAGTAATACAAGGGGGGGGTACCTACAAAGGATGAGACTTTAGAGATGACTATGCATTTTTCCCTTCACTTTCATGGTTACCCGCAGCTTTGATTTTTTTATTTCTTTACACATTATATATTATTGAATATTCCATCACAAGACTATCTAATAAGGCAGATGACAAAATTAAACCTTCAAACCGTCAAATTAAAAGTGTTTATGGTCGTCATTAAAGACTTATCCTTCGACGGTAATACTGTATGTATTGTATATATCAGTTTTGGATTCAATTAGACAAATATACATTTCCTTTCTAGATGTTTCCAGTAGTCTCCAAACAGAACTACACCCTTCATCATTTCCTCGGCAAACGTAGACAAACTAAAGAATATATAATATTAATAAGTGTTGAAAATATCAGATTTTGCTCTTCTTTATAAAGATTGTCCTTTAATATATTGATTTTAAGAATCAGTGTAGGCAAGGAATACTATTTAGTTTTACTTTTAAGTTGTTTTCTGCCAACTTGATTATACAATTTTTTAAATATTATGGGTATATCTGGTATCTGATAAAAAATTATGGGTAATATCTGGTATCTGATAAAATATTATGGGTAATATCTGGTATCTGATAAAATATTATGGGTATATCTGGTATCTGATAAAATATTATGGGTATATCTGGTATCTGATAAAATATTATGGGTAATATCTGGTATCTGATAAAATATTATGGGTAATATCTGGTATCTGATAAAATATCTTTTAACATGATACAATTTATGGTTAATACCTTTGTTGATATCCATGTAGTGGCATGTTTATGCTGTGATGATAGAAGCTTACAATACAGTCCTTTGGTTGCCGTGCTACATACACTACTTTACACTAGAATATACAACTATTTCTTACAATACTTTTTAGTCAGCAGCCACACAATCTGATTTTCTAATCTTTATATATTTTTGGAACCCATGAAATATATAAGTAATTTGATATTTCATATTGATGTCACTAAAACATTCCAAAATGTAAAATGATATTTTTATGGAATATAAAACTAAAATATTGAGAGTTTATTAAAAGATAAAGAATGTTTTTGTAGATCTTAAAACTTATCTAAAAAATGCTTGCAATATTTACAGAAAATAAGGCAATATATTCAGCTCTGATTTTTGACTAAAAACAATATTTTGTTCATCGAGAAATAATATCAAACTATACAAATTCTTTTGTTATAAAAATATGCAGAAAACTTCAATAAATTTCTGATGAGCCGGATGATCTATTGCGGAGATTTGTGGTGTCGCAGCTATGAGCTATTAGCTATGGATTTGTGGTATCGCAGCATTGAGCTATTAGCTATGGATTTGTTAATTTTGATTAATATTTTTAAATTATAACGAAATCTTTAAATGTTTAATTTTGAAGAAACAAAAGAGGCAGACCACATTCTCAAAAGCTCTTTATTTTGACACATTCTTTGTAATTAATAAACTATCGGAAATCGAAGACAATTTTCAAGTCGTCTCTTAATCGCATGTTTTTTGGGAACACCCCGAACATTACAACATTACATAAATACATGCAATTTGCTTACCATAAATTATAAATAAGAAAACTATTGAATTACCTTGTCCTCCAGGTTTGGGGGTAAAAAGTCAAAGGACATGTGACTTTTTAGTACGCGCCTATAATACGACATGAGATTAACAGATGTCACAAGCTTAATATGTAAACACATACCTTCCACTCAATATGCTTAAACACATACCTTCCACTCAATATGCTTAAACACATACCTTCCACTCTATATGATTAAACACATTCTTTCCACTCAATATGCTTAAACACATACCTTCCACTCAATATGATTAAACACATACCTTCCACTCAATATGCTTAAACACATACCTTCCACTCTATATGCTTAAACACATACCTTTCACTCAATATGATTAAACACATTCTTTCCACTCAATATGCTTAAACACATACCTTCCACTCAATATGGTTAAAATGTTACTTTCCACTCAAATTCTTACACACATACCTTCCACTCAATATTTATTATATAAACACATACCTTTCGCTCAATTTGTAATATGTAACACATACGTTCCATTCAATATGTAATATGTAAACACATACCTTCCACTCAATATGTATAATGTAAACACATACCTTCCACTTAATATGTATTATGTAAACACGTACCTTCCACTCAATATGTATTATGTAAGCACATACCTTCCACTCAATATGTATTATGTAAACATATACATTCCACTCAATATGCCTAAACAAATACCTTCCACTCAATATGTAGTATGTAAAAACATACCTTCCACTTAATATGTATTATGTAAAAACATGTCTTCCACTCAATATGTAGTATGTAAAAACATACCTTCCACTCAATATGTATTATGAAAAAACATGTCTTCCACTCAATGTGTATTATGTAAAAACATACCTTCCACTCATCTTTCTTGCAAACGGTATGACACCTTTAGAAAACTCCTCCATCATCTTCTATAGAAAAAAATGAGATAAAATAAAAACATTTTTCTGACAAACATTAAATGTCTACAAAAATAAAGATACCTTCATAAAGTCTGGAGTGTCCTCTGGTACCTGTAAACCCTCTCCTTTTTCATTTCCATCCTATATTGTAATATGATAAAAGACAGATTTTTATACCCCCCTCCCCCCCTTCATCTTAATATGCGATTTTCCTCGATGATGTTGTTTTTTTGTAATTTGTGATCTTGTGAACCAAAATTGTTGAATTTACCCAAGGTGAAATCAAAAATAAGTTAACTATATATCATCTCATTTGTCTTCAGTTAATTATATACATTTAGGATTTTCAAACATTAAGTGGTTTAAAATCGAGTTCTGAAAGAAATGAAAAAAGAATAAAAATAAAATAAATAATTTCCAAACGTATAAGAATAAACCTATACCATTAGTGTATCTATATCCAGAAAAGGGCTTCTAAATATCTGTGGCAGTTTTCCATATTCCTACGAGAAATAGAGAAAGAAAGAAAATAAAAATAAAATAAAATTTGTTGGAAATGGGAAATAAAGATATCTTTAATTCTTTAAAAAGAAATATTATGCAGGTGTGTACGTAACCCACCATTTCAACATTTTTATAAGAAACGCGGGTGTAACCCAATTTTAAAATTAAACGTCAGTGTTTTCCAATGCCATTAAAAATTGAATATTTTCTAGAAGTATTTAAAAAGTCTAAGATGTCTTGTTATTATTTACCTGGTCAACATTGTTGATCAACATAGACACAGTTTCCTGCATCCACGTGGTTCCACACTTGGGATAGGTTACAATCCAAATGTCGTCTTTTTTAACAGGAAAATTGTACATATCATCCATGAACTTGAGATAAGTTCGCGGGATTATCATTCGCTGCTTTTCAAAACTGAAGGCAAAGAGAATAAACACATATATACAGTTCGGACAAGAATTATCATAATTTTCGTTTCCTCTATTTTACGTTTTAACATAATTTTTACACACATCTGTTTTACTTCTATCTGTTTTATCTGTGGAGGGAGATCTGAGAAACGATCTTAGTAATATTTAGGAAAATTTTACCATATTTGATCTTTCATATTCCGGTTGCTATCATCATGACCGACCTAAAACAATTTTTTTAAAGAACCACTAAAATAAGATGCAATCTAAAAAAATATTTCTTGAAAACTCTGTGCGTCAAAACCCCGAATCCATAAACACAAACATGAAACAAAATATTTCAACAATTGTTTTAAATGGTTTTAAAGGGTTTCATACCTCTAGTATATGTTTCTCTTCTGCTGTCAATTCTCTCCAAACTAGATGCTCTGCCGCCATTTTTCTAATAAATAAATAACTTTAAACATAATTTTACCATAAACCTGACATTTATTCTAAACACATAGATTCGGAATTTCTCCCTTGTCATTTAGAAATTGTATTTGCGCAATGAGCTTTGAAATTCTTTGATATTTTAAAGCCTAATTTAAATGTACTTTCAAGTTTTCGTTCTTGACAGTAAAAACTTGAATAGTACTTTTGAGGGGGACTACCAGAGGGGATGATAGTTCTCTACCTGTGTGCTCGGTTAGCTGTACTGTACACTTACAACTGTTTACTAATATTGATATACTATAGGTTAGGCCAGACAAATGTGCAGTATAAGCTCTCGGTATAGCTGATTGGCCTATTCAATTAGTAAAGGATTAACGTACATCATCACTCTATACACTATAACCTCATTGGGGACTACCGTACTCGCTGTACTGTACATACCACGTATTGAAACAATATTGTCACTTAAAATCTCTGATATTTCACCATAGAGAATAGAATATATAGAGAGGAATTAAAAGAATCTCTCGGTATGAATTTTGTCAGTCCCTTTCAGCCTGAAAGGGAGTTCAAAGTGTACAAATCTTGTAAATGTTCACAATGTATATGCAGTAGAGTACATTAATACAGTATGTTCCCTAGACTATCCATTTCAATTTCGAATTTTTTAAACTGTTAAATAAACTTTATAATGAATTAGGTGAATAAAAACATCATTTGATTTATAGTTATAACGGAAAATCATCGTTTGTAAAGTGGAAGGCATAGAGTCTATGTGAAATGATCATTGATCATTGGTCAATTATGGAACCAGTCTATTTCATAATTTGGTTTTCTTTTAACAATAATTTTAGATTTTCTATAAAATGATATTCCAGGGCCCAACAGGTTATATAGCATAAATATGTGAAGTACACCTGCAGTATGGAAACAGTACAACAAAATGGCCGTTTTACACTTTTTTCTAGTAAATTCCCCTCTAATATATGTTCTATTCTCTATGTATTTCACACATGAAGTAAAGAGGATGATATGCAGGTACCCCAGAATTTTAACCTAAACTATATCTATTTTATAGACCCGTAGCCCAATTAAGTTAAAAAAATGTTCTTCCAGATTACATTACATTTTGTGAAAAAGGCGGTTATTGTGTGCTCGTAATTTTACATAATTTTTTAATAATTTTCCCTTAATGATATTGTGTGCTCCATCATCACCAAGCGAGGTGCTTTCGATTTCTTTTATTGGGACAAAAATGCGTGTTGCTCTGTAATTCATTATAGTCTTACTTACGGAGTTTTCTCTGTATACGTTAAAACGTATATCCCGACAAAAAAGTATAGAAGAGAAAAAGTGAAAAGTTTTAAAAGGTCAATTTGTGTTCGAAAGTCATCGTTCTCTGGGACAAGGACCGAACCGATAAGTCCGCGTGCCTTGACATGGTAAATAAAATATAAGGCAAAATAAACAATAGAAAACGTTCTGAAAAATCGTGTTGACTAATGACTTCAGTAAGAACAAATATTCACCAAAAGATACTTTTAATATATATATAATTTTGTATTTTATAAACATATCTAAATATTTTTGAAAACTTATAAATCCCAAAAACAGATGAAAATCGAGGCTAAATATGTGCCAGTAAAGTTCCACGTATAAAATAAAAAAGGTGTAAAAGCTCCCAAGGCTAGATTACAAAAAACACTTCATATACTTTAATGAATATTTTTTAGATGTAATGAAAAAGTCTCATTTTACTTTTTTCACTCATTGCAAAGTGCTGCACAACTGATAATAAATATATATTTTTATGTAAAATAAAGATAACAGATTATTTTTAAACTTGCGGACTTGTGTGGTGTGCATTTCGAAATAGAATGGACTTTAGGAAGAGTGTGGACACTGGACATTGAACCCTCAGCTTTATGCATAATTCTCTACTTTTAACACTGTCAGTGTTCAGGTTCACAGCTAAGATGATACTACTGCTGCTTGACTAAACAATCTACATGAGTTGCAGGAATAATATTTGCAATGCAAGACTAGAATAGAATTCCCAATATTTTTTGGCTGGCTCACTAAAACCAATTTCACCTTTAACCTGCCTGATTAGGGTGATGAAAGTTTTAACCAAAAATTAAGTCGGAAAAATCGAAAAATACTAACATTTAAGTAATACATGTAAATAACCTCATTTTTCGAAGGGTTTTTAGATACGTATTTATAAAATTTGGAGCTGGGGGTATTGGATGAAACCTGAGCAATTAAGGAGTTGATCGAGACCTATAGGAGTTCTATTAGGAGTTCTATCTAATGTTCCTGTCTGTATCACGTGATCAGAACTTCAATCAATGGTAGTGCAATATCATTGTCACGTTTCTCCGTCTGTATCACGTGACAATGATACTGCACTGCCATTGGTTGAAGTTTTTCAGGCTTCTCAGGGATATCGTCGTTTTCAGATTGGTTGCGTATTTGATGGAATGATCTGTTTAAAATTCTCATGTATGAGTTTTGGTATAATTTTGACACAGTTCTATGTCAATTTCTCGAGACAGGAACATCAGATAGAACTCTTATAGGTCTCAATTAACTCCTAAAATGCTCAGGTTTCAGCCTATACCCCCTTTCATTTTTCATTTACAGTCCTTAAAAGTTTAAATTTCAATGGGATAGTTTCAAAAATTTGACATTAATAGGGAAAACTATCAATAATTCACTTGGCATTTTTTTAAGTTAAAAATAATATTTTCCCCCTTGCTTTTTGTATGTAAAAAGTGTTCTCTAGATAATAAAAGCAATTAAAAAGGCAACAAAAAAAATGCGGAATTTACCAAAATCTTTACCAAAATCTAGAAAGTTATAAATAGGAGCTAAGGCCTTTATTTAAAGTTTGAGCGAAAAAAACTAAATAAAATAGAAAAATAAAACCTGGAGACGGTTTTGGATAGGCGTTTAAGAGATTCAGATTAAAACTGGAGATGGTTTAAGCTCAAGGAAAGAAAGATTGGAAATACAAGTTTCAGGTTAAATCATGAAATTTAAAGATGTTCAGAATAAAACTTATATAATGAACTAAGTCTTTGCCACAAACTTATATTTGGTTGGAATCTTTGATATTTTAAACTTAAATTTTTAAATAATGTGCGATAAGTAAATTAAATACTGATTAATATTTGTAAAAAATTTGTAATCTAAGTTTGAAATATCATATATGGTTTACAACATCAGGTTGTAAAGAAAATTTGAGTTTGTGGCAAAGGCTCAATTCCTATAATTGATATCACATCATATAAAGCTAAAATTTATTTATGTATTTATGTAAATATGTAATTTCATTCTCTTCAGCGACAGAGAATGTTTTAAAATGAAAATATGAGTGGTGCGTAGAGTCTCCAATTTTTATTTACGCTGGTCTTATGACCATTTTCCTCTCGAGCCTCCGACTTACCATCCTAGCCTAACATTGTCCCCCTCCCCATATTGGCAAACCTACCCCCTGGGAGCTCCCAAATCTGAGGCTCTGGACCAGTATATCTGAGTATACCCAGATATACAGACCTAGAACTAAACTAGAAAACAGTTTTCTCTGGTCTACTCAAACAAACACGGAGAGAAACAGACGTATAACTAACTTAAACAAGGTGAGAAGGAATAAAGGTTTTCCGAAAGGGATTGGTCACTTGTAGCTTGCTTGATTGATTTACAATGATTTCAATTTATAATTACTTTTCCCGTTCACATATTTATCCTTAAATGGATCCTGTAAACCCGCAATATATTAAAATGTCGTCTTTGTTACAGCGAGCTATTTCGGAATAGCAAAAGTACAAGAAAGCACAGGGGTTTCGGGATAATCTAAATATATAAATAGATTCTAACAGCAATATAGAAAAGATTTAGGGGCGTCTGTAGCACTCAAAAAAACTTGATTTCGGCAGAGGAGCGAGTTGAAAAAATCCTATTTTAAGAGTATTCAATGAAATAGCGGGTTTTCGGTCGAAATTCTTAACATAACATTGAAACAACTTATAGAGACTTCTCCCAAAAAAATTCTTAAAGGGCCAAGTCTTACTTGACATAATTAAGAGGTTTATGAAATAAACTCATTTTGGCTGACCCCCCCCCCTTAATACCCCACTGTGTGGGGTAGGGGGGCTAAAATGATTAAAGAAATATTTTCTAGATGAAAGTCCTAATTTTGGTATTGGTCACTGGACTTGCAGCCGCAACCCCTGCTCTTCGACCACAACAACAACGACAACAGCAACTGCATCAGCTTCAACAACTTCAACAACTTCAGCAACTTCAACAAGTTCAACAACCAGGTTCATATTTGCCTTATTTTCAAACTTTACAGATATTTCTTTAAACAAAGAAACTGAGTTTATTCCACAATTTCAAATTTTCTAATTCTATATATATAACTTGATGCTTTAAAATTTTTAACTTAGATTATAACATTTCACAGTTTTTTAGTATGAAATATCTTAGGTCTACACCATCAGGTTGCAAAGGTATAGGGATTAGAAAATCAGAGTTTGTGGCATAACAACTTAATTCCTTTAAATGGCTGTTATAACAATAACTTAAATTAATATCTGGAATTGTGTAAACTGTAAAATATGACTTGTGTGGTCGCAGCAAATTAAGCTTAGGACGTTGAGTTTATGAGATATATTTTCTTCTCTTATTACACATTTTCATTTCTTATGTATAATCGGCGTTAGAAACAGTCTAAAAAGAGTTTAAAAAAAATACTTTTTTTTACTTCTTTTGAAATCCAGTAAAACATTACTTTTAGAAAATTAAATGGAGATAAACCTTTCACCGCAAACACTATTCTAAGCTCAGTTCTGCAGTGTTTTACATATTTTACAGAAAATTTGTAATTTGGCATTCAATAAGCGTGAAGAGATTTACGATTACAATCTGTTGGATATTTGGCAAGACTGGGAAGCATAAATTTCAAGAGTCAGGATTTATTAATATAATAAAATTTTTATGAAATGTCAGAAACAACTAAAAATTGAGCCTTTGCCACAAACCTAAATTTTCTATCCCTCAATGCTTATTAAGATTAATACAATGCTACTCTTTATCTAGACGGATACAATGCTTTATATTGAGATACATTCACTAGTTTCCACTTTATATTTAACATGGATTTTCTGCTTTATATTTAGATGGATACAATACTCTATATTTAGATGGATACAATACTCTATATTTAGATGGATACAATGCTCTATATTTAGATGAATACAATACACTATATTTAACATGGATTTTCTGCTCTATATTTAGATGGATACAATACTCTATATTTAGATGGATACAATACTCTATATTTAGATGGATNTATTCCAATATTTAATTCAATTCAAAACTTTATATTCCAATATTTAATTCAATTCAAAACTTTATATTCCAATATTTAATTCAATTCAAAACTTTATATTCCAATATTTAATTCAATTCAAAACTTTATATTCCAATATTTAATTCAATTCAAAACTTTATATTCCAATATTTAATTCAATTCAAAACTTTATATTCCAATATTTAATTCAATTCAAAACTTTATATTCCAATATTTAATTCAATTCAAAACTTTATATTCCAATATTTAGTTCAATTCTTGATCAAATATCTTTCTGCAAACATGGTTTTGAATTAGAAAGTTTTACAAGAAATTCTATTTTTACTAAATCTTTAACAAGAAGTTTTCCTGCAGAGATGATCTGCTTGAGTACCTGGCGAACCTCAAGATGAGAGAGATGGAGCTCCACCCTGACCTAGAGGAGGAGGAAACTAATCAAGGTTGGGTGCAAGGAAATCTCATGCTTTATCCCTTCACCAACAGGGGCATACACGGATGGGTGGGGGGTGGATACGGGGTTCAGCCCCTTGGATCAGTTAAATAATGGTTTCCAAGGGGGTTTCTGGCCACTAAGCCCCTCCCTTCTTGAAAGAAAAAAATTCACCCCCTGGACAAATTCCTGTGTACGCCCCTATTTACCAAGCTTTTCGTGCACATTGATGTATCTACATATTTATATGACTTTTAGGTTCCATGAAGATGAAAAGAGGATACAGGAATAGATGGGGGAACAAATATGCCGATAACAAGTAATATTTTTCATTTGTTGGATTTGTATTTTAATTTTTGCCTTTTTTACCATCTATCTTTTTATGAAAGAAAAATGTATGAGAAAAAATTTTATTCTGTAAGAATTTTATCGGAAAACATATAAAATAGGCAGATAATTTTCTGTCCTATAAATTATTCCCTCATATTATTGGGTTATCTACTATCTTAAATCCTTTTTTTTCACGAATTTTACTTTTCTCTTTTCTTTTGCTATACTTCTATGCTCTAGACTCTTTACTTCGTATTCCTATTCCTGCTCATACTCACTCTTTACTTCCTATTCCTATTCCTACTCATACTCACTCTTTACTTCCTATTCCTACTCATACTCACTCTTTACTTCCTATTCCAATTTCTACTCATACTCACTCTTTTCTTCCTATTCCTATTCCTACTCATACTCACTCTTTACTTCCTATTCCAATTTCTACTCATACTCACTCTTTTCTTCCTATTCCTATTCCTACTCATACTCATTCTTTACTTCCTATTCCTATTCCTACTCATACTCACTCTTTACTTCCTATTCCTATTCCTACTCATAATCACTCTTTACTTTCTATTCCTATTCCTACTCATACTCACTCTTTACTTCCTATTCCTATTCTTACTCATGCTCACTCTTTACTTCCTATTCCTATTCCTACTCATTCTTACTCTTTACTTTCTATTTCTATTCCTACTCATACTCACTCTTTACTTCCTATTCCTATTCTTACTCATGCTCACTCTTTACTTCCTATTCATATTACTACTCATACTCACTCTTTACTTCCTATTCCTATTCCTACTCATACTTACTCTTTACTTCCTATTCCTATTCCTACTCATACTCACTCTTTACTTCCAATTCCTATTCCTACTCATACTCACTCTTTACTTCCTATTCCTATTCCTACTCATACTTACTCTTTACTTCCTATTCCTATTCCTACTCATACTCACTCTTTACTTCCAATTCCTATTCCTACTCATACTCAATCTTTACTTCCTATTCCTAATCCCTTTTCTTCTATTCCTACTCATAGTCACTCTTTACTTCCAATTCCTATTCCTACTCATACTCACTCTTTACTTCCTCTTTCTCTCCCTCTATTAATCTTGCTATTTATAGAGGTGAATATTGCATCAAGTATATCGATGCAAAGGGCTTTAAATAGAAAAGAAATAAAGAAAATAGTTCTCCGTCTATTTCAAATTCTTCTTGAAGTTATTTCGAGCATAGATTCTTTAGCAAGGCGAAAGTTTAAAATTAGTTTTGGAAACAATCATCTCTATGTGAAATTGAAAATATCTTAAACATTCTATATGAATTTTAACATGTTACTCGTTTCTCTAATTAATATAATTACTAGAACTATTACCTTCGGTATCGTTTGTTCTTTTATTCGTGAAATTAAGATATCTATGCTAAACAAAGATTAAATTTACTTTGATGAAAATGCATTGTTCTTGTAAATATGGAATAGCATTTTTTTATAATAATGTTTTTTTGTTTTGTATAGGAGCTACGGGTTCTGGATTACAGCCCTGAACAAGGCAGGGAACTATAAGAGGGGGAAACGAGCAGGTGAAGTACACTTAGTTTAGTAAACTACCATGAAAGGACGAGTGATGACTGTCTGCTAGGAAATTGTATCCAGTTAAAATCCTTAAGTGATATGAATTACATCAGTTCACTGACACTGACATGATTAGGGTTTCCACGAAACAGTGATTCTCTTGCGCAACAGTTTCGCTTTTTTTACACGAAATTTCGCATCATTTTCGTATTAATACGAAACCAGGTTTGCACGAAATTACGCATTCATTCGAAGTAGATATTTTTTATTTGCACGAAATTGTGGATGAATAAAAGTCATAATTTGCACATGAATACGAAAACAAGTAATATTTGTTGTATGACTTATTGCTGAGATAAATGTAAATTAGTTTCAGTAAAAAAAAACAACTTTTATATCACTTTCTAAAATACAAATTTGTTATTGTAAATATGTTTTGAAAAAACTCGAAAATGTGCCATCAAGAGATGTTCATCTATGTATTAATCAATATAGATATTTATACATTTCTCTTGTTTTTGTTTCTGTTTGTTTGTTACCAATCTTAAATGGTGACTTTTTTAAAACATTAAAAGTGAGGCCACCGCCAAAGGTGCGGTGAGAGCGGACCGGAGTATAGTATTAGTGGGGCTCTGATTTAATTTTGGATCCATTCATTTCCTGGAGTTGTTTCTCGAAATTTAAGGAAATAGCTCGAAATAACGAAATAGTATGAATAACGAAATAGCAGGAATAACGAAATAGCAGGAATAACGAAATAGCAGGAATAACGAAATGCGCAAAAACCAAATAGCATTTGCGCATTAATGCGAAATCATATCGAAAAGTGCAAGTTTTAATCTAAACGTAAGAAAATCTTTACCCAATTATTGCAAGATTTTCGTGCACAAATTTCGATAGGAAACCCTAGACATGATACATATTTTAGATACTTTATTATTTTTAAACTGACGCAGTTGTGGGCATCCATGAAGGATACAATAACAATCTTATTTTGTAATAGTTCTCAATAATTTTTGATAAAACCTGTGCTTTTTGCTCTTTGTAGACATTGAACAATGTTAAAGTATAAGTGCTGTAAACATTCAGTATATTCTGCACTTTTTAGTTTATACTTTAAAACAGAGAAAGCGAAAACATATGTAAATATAATTTGCATAGATTATAACGGGTACAGTTTACAGTATACTTGCAAATTACATTATATTTTCATCATGTTCTTGCTGAATATGCTCAATGAGTCATTACATTTAACTTTATTATCAGCAAATATCTAAATATGAGTAGTTTTTTATCAAATGTCCGATCTTTAACTCTCTTTCGTTAAGGGGAATGTGAGGTTACTGCCGGGGCGTACACAGGAATTTTTCCGGGGGAGGGGCTTACATTTTTTTCTTTCCAGAGGGGGGGGGGCTTAGCATCCGTTGAGGCCTGAACACCCACTGGAAACCATATAATTTACTGGTTCAGGTGGGGCTAAGCCCCCATTAGTCCCCCTGTGTATGTCTCTAGAGGTTAGGATAGGTCAGGACAAGTGAGAAGAAGTTAAGGGAGGTAAAGTTCAGTGGAGGTGGTGCAAGTCAAGAAGGGAGTTTTTGGATATCCTAATTTTTCAGGCAAAGTAGGTAAAGTATAGGTATGATTACATTTCTTTATTTTAGAACCATTTGTACCAGGCCTCAGTGCTCAGCAACCTCCTTACAATATTCTTAGTGCTCTTGCAGGTTCATTTTTAAACAATTTTTCTTCAAGTGTTTTTTGTTGTTTTTGAACGAGGACTTTCCTCTATCTCCTATATGGACGAAACCCTTATTCTTAAACAAAAATTTTTTTAATTTTTAAATGAGTTTAATACTTTTCAAGCTTTATGGAGCTTGAGGGTGGTTTATTTTCTCATTGTGGTAACATGTTAAATCTCTTGAATTTTTTTTTCTTATCTGATTCAACTCACATTTTTAGCTCTTTAATTAATTTATGCTGTTTCAGGTGGAGAAAAACCCCTCCACGAGTTAATTGCTGATCATGATTACACTCAAGAATAGAATTAAGAAATGGTAATAATACAATCTATCAAACAAATGTTTGATTTAATACAGTTTACATTCTTCTTTAGATGAACGTCGTCTTCCAGTAACTATCGTCTTCCATAAGGCTTCCAGATTTTCAACGTGTCAAGTCAAGAAAATTGACCAAAAATGTGTTCAATGTAAAATTATGTTTAATAAAGTTTCTCTGTGCTTTCCTATGAATACATATACAAAAAAGGGTTAGAATATGATGATCTAAGTATACTGGATAGTAAAATATTAAATGCTCAATTCAGTTGATGAATTTTGGTCAACCTTTTCATTATATTGCTGAGCTGACTAATAGAAAAGAAACTGAACACTTGCCTTTCATATTTTTTTTTATATTCTTATTCAACTACAAAGCATGAATATTACAAATAAGCAATCACAATTTACTATGCAGTCTGGACCCACCTAACCAGGGTAGGTTGGCCCTAAGTTAGTTAACGATAATGAAAATAATTGGTTACACACATCAAATAATGTTTTTGGATAAGTAGGGAGTTGATTTGGAGGTAGGAGATCGTCAGGTGATCTGAGGCAGGGGAGGGGAGGAAGGCCAACCACAACAGTTTCTCTTCCGAGCCACATTTTCCTCATTTCTCGTCCGAGCCACCTTGGAATCTTGGAGGATTAGACACTTAAGAAAAATAATATTGAAAGGACGAGGATTTCGAGGTGGAGAATGTGGCTCGGTCGAGAAATTGTTGTGGTTGGCCTTCCTCCCCTCGGCAGGGTGAGATCAGAGGGATTAATGTAGAGAAAAAATAAAATACAGGGTGTAAAGGATGGTGGATGCATAAACACAAATAAGCAAATGAACTTTTATTTTTTATATAAAATTTATTCACACAATATACAACTAGATTTTTTGCAGTTAAACCTCTCATAATTCTCCAGATAAATATTGATTACTCTTTGTTATTATTTTTGCATATTTAGTTTCTTTAAGGTCAATTTCAATTGCATTCCACAGTTTAGGAAACACTGAGGACGGAATGCTTTCTAGATTTTTGTCTAAACCCCGTTCTAATTTATATGATTTTGTTCTATTCGGTTCAGCTAGAGACTTAAACATATAAACATATTTTGGAAGGAAGAGGGTATCATTAAAGTATCCATGCATAAATGTCAGAACACTTAGTTTGAATTCATCATCAAGATTAAGAACTTTAAGTTTTGAAAATAATGGATTTGAATGTTCCTTGAAAGTACTATTTATCGCTATGATTAACTTTATCTGATTTTTTGCAGTCTTTACCAATTCTTACAAGTATCTCATTTCCTATTGATATATTACAACTGTTGGGGTCAAAGTGCATATTTCTATTTCTAAATACTATATATATATATACTTTGTTTTGGAGACATTTAGTGTCAAACGATTTGCTTAAAACCATTTTGCTGCTTTTTTTAACTTGAGTGTTTGCATCAAGTATTAGGCTTGCAATATCAGGAGATGACTATAAAAAACTAGTATCATCTGCAAAGAGGCATATGTTTATATAAAGAAGCAGGGGCCCAAGAACACTTCATTTTTATTCCATGATTTGATAAACAATGAAACCCAACCTGGATTTTATTCTAAATCCGTCTTATCATTCGTATATCCCGACAAACCAAATATCGTTTCTAGAACGTTCCAGAATCGTTATGTATAAGGTAGCGTTACGGTATGGATAGGTTTATCAGATACGTAAATGATATGTAAAACGAGCCGTTTTTTTAGGTTACTTTTTAACTTTCCAGTAACGTTTCCCATGGAAACGTTAAAAGATAATAAAAAATTCGAATTATTACATTTTAATAACGTGAAATATGAATTAAAACCCGCTAATTTTTTTTTTAAATGTTCATATGCAAAAAAATAGTATGCAAATGTTCAGGATGCTATTAGTGGCGTAAATAGTGGAGGTTATTGGGGTTATTTACCCACCCCCCTAGAATTTGTTTTAGAAACAAGGTTGATTTTAAAATTTGCAGGTAAATAATTGAAATGTGCAGATACTTCAGATATTTTAGATTTTAAGTCAGCATATTCTAAATGATTCTAATTAAATTCTAAAGGAATAGTCAATGGCATTACAATAAGATGTTTTTTTTATAGAAAAAAGTGTATGGGCAATGAAAAATACATTTTACATCTAAATAATGGCATTTCCATATAAGATTTAATTAAGATCTTAACAAATACATTGACAACAAGAAAATTTTAGAAATTAGAAACTACGCAGAGGCGCAACAAAGGGGGGGGGGCGGCAAGGTACGTGGGCTCTCCCCTAGCACCTGCACCTGCAGAATGAAAAGAAAGATTGGCAAATATCATTAGCACAGGAGTCAGAAATAATAAAACCAAAAGAGTTATTGTAGAAATTGTATTCTTCTCTGGTTAATTTAAAAAACAAATTTTATCTTTCTGAATTCTCAAGGCTAAAGGCTGTTGTAAACATCTAATGTAAAAAATTTCCTAGCTGTATCAAACTTTGAATTATTTTAGTAAAATATATAAGTTTGAAATATCAAGGGTTTACACCACTAGGTGTAAAGATTTAGGGATTAGAATATTTGAGTTTGTGGCAAAACTCAGTTCCAAATGTAGAGAACATTCTGAGGCTGAACTTAAACTGAATCTGATTATCATATTTGATAACTTTAACCTGTTTATCTAGAATTTCCGGAGAAATATTCCAGAGAAATTCTCAGGAATTTCTCTAAACTTATTCTCTTATTTAGTTCCCCTAAAAATCCGTAAACTTGGGTTCCAAGTCTTAAGAATTTCTTTGGAATTTCCGGAGAAACATTCAGGAAAATTTCTCAGGAATTTCTTGGGGTGAAATTCTGGAGAAATTCCCAGGAATTTCTCAAAATTAATTCTTGTATTTAATTCCCCTAAAAATCCGTAAACTTTGTGACCAAGTACTAAGAATTTCTCAGGAATTTCCAGAGAAGTAATCAGGAGAAATTCTCAGGATTCTCTTTTATTGAAATTCCGGAGAAATTCCCAGGAATTTCCCAAAACTAATTCTCTAAATAAATTCCCCTAAAAATCCGTAAACATGGTGACCAAGTCCTAAGAATTTCTCAGGAATTTCCGGATAATTTCTCCGGAATTTCTCGAAACTGAGTCTCAAAACTATGATCCCACAAAAACTCTCATCTATGGGGACCAATTCTGGGGAATTTCTCGAAAATTTCTGAGGAATCAGTTACAGGAAATGATTCTCGAGAAATTCCTCGGAAATTCTTTAAAGAAAGTCACCATGTTGGAGAATCTGGGGAAATTCCTCACTTACTTGAATATGTTGACTTAAAATTTGAAATATCTGAAGTATCTGCACATTTAGATTATTTGGTGCAAATTTTAAAGATATTCAATTTTAAAATCAACCTTTTTTTATAAACAGATTCTAGGAGGGGGGGGGGGATAATTACCCCAGGATTCTAGGGGGGAAGGGGTTAATAACCCCAATATGCCACCTTATTTCCACCACTGAGGAAATGTTTTTTTTTTGGAGGGGGCAAGGCAACTAAAACTTGTAGGGGCAATAAGTGAAGTAATCCCTGCTATTCAGGGGTAATTACCTCGAAGATTCTAGGGGAGGGTAATTACCCCTAGGATTAATCTAGGGGGGGGGTAGTACCCCAATAACCCCCCCTTATTTACGCCACTGCGAGTTACACACTTATAATTGCTAAAATATTGGGTTCCTATATTAATTTACAGCAATTTATACAGTGTATAAATGCGATCAATACAAAGAAGACAATTATGAATTTTATAAATTTTCATGGATATACACATGGAAACATAAAATTCAAGCGAAATTATAAATCAAAAAAAGCTTCTCTTGCATTACTTGTAATACGAATAAAACCTTGTTAACAATCACAACTTAAATAATAAATTGTCTTCATTGTAGTGATATAAACGCATACCACCGTATCCTACATACCATGCTATTGGAAATATTTTAGGTCTATGAACGTAAACGTAAGTTCGTTGAATTGTTAAATAACGACTCAACGTAACTTTTGTAAAAGCTGCTTTAGGGTTCAAACGGATAGTAATTGGTTCATATACTGAACCATATGTGTTTTGTTACGTTAATATAACGTAACTTTTGTGAAAGCTGCTTCCATGTTTTGTTTCTTTGACCTAATTCATTTGTACTAAAATATTCTTGACGGGAAAATAAAATTTTAGTCCAATTGGACAAAAAAAAACAGATTTTTGTTTCTTTGCACTGTTGTTAGATCGCACTAAAAACCGGTTACTGACTTTAGTGCAAAAGTACGTTAGTTCAATTCGGACGTTAGTGCAATCGATGTAGCACTGTTTGAATTCTAGCGCGCCAAACCTAATATTTGGTTTGGTATGTTAGGTGTACACTTATTCTTGTAACGTAGATACACAAATTCAAAATTTCTACACTTGACATGATTAAATCGTCGACACAAGCATCCTAGAAAGAAAATCAGTGAAATCAAAGAAAAAAAAAATACAAAATTGCGTATCGGATATGAAAATGTGGATGTAAGTGCTTGAAATTAAAATAAGGTCCGTATAAAAGCGCGATGGGACATGAACCTGCAATGTGAAACGATAGCAAATTTGGTATCGTCGACATTTGACATCATTCAGAATACACTTATTCCATAATGAGCCGAAAATCATCTTTAAACCAAATATTTGAGGTTGAAAACGAGTACAGTATTCAGTTCATCAAAGCATCAGGTATTATATGTGTAAACTTGTGCGCTGAAACTGGATATAGAGAAAATTTAGAAATAAATATTATTTCTTTTTTTATGTATACTAATAAAATAACCATGTAGGTTAATTTGATTTTGTCCAGGTCTGCTAAAATTTTATTTGCGTTCAATATTTGATTTGGATGCATCACACATGGGGTCTGTCCTAGGGTTAGGTTAGGTTAAGACTCTTTCTGTGCCGAGTGTTGCGGCTAGGAAAGGCTAGTGGGCCGAGCGCTGCGGCCACGGGTTAGGTTAGTTAAGACACTTTCTGTAAGATCCATGTACAAAATTGATAGGAGGGGGGGGGGGGGCCAAAAATCGTTCTCTAGGAATACACATTTCGCATGATTAAAATATTTTCAATGCTGATATATACGGGTATTGGGTCCGTCGTAGAACTTGATCTCATCTCCTCTAACGTAAACCATGTGTTACGTATTAGCTCCATTTACAAAATTAATTGGGGGTCCGAAAATCGTTCTCTAGGAATATACCGAAAATCGTTCTCTTTGAAATCATCGAGATATATTATTTCTATTCATGATTAGGTCAGATGATAGAGATGACCTGTGGAAGTCTAATATCAAATTTAAAACGCCCCCCCCCGCACCCTCATATCAATTTTGTACATCATTTTTTTTTATCGATTTTTAGGTAGTTTTAATAAAGACACACATGGATAATGTTGGTCATGACCGCAGCGCTGGCCCCTTAGCCTGTGCTAGCGCGCCTGTACTATTTCTGATGAAAATTATTGATACTGGAGGTCTGGCCGCAGCGCTCGGCCCAGAAATTGTCCTAACCTAACCCTGTAATAATAAATAAATATTTTTTAGAGAAATCTAGGTCATGTACTAAGTTGATAGGAGGGATGGGGGGAGGGGTCTAAAAATCTTATACTAGGACGGACCCTATAATTGATATGAATTTATGTTAGAATTTTGTCATTGATCAAATAGTTCAGGGTTGGACGAATTAAAGCCTTAGAGGTGTAAAGATAAAATAAGTAAATTATTTTAACCTGAGTGGGGAACTCTTGTACTCGGATTATCGAGATCTTGATCTTTTGTTAATTTGCAGATTAATTTAATCATTAGATATCCCGCATTTTAATCGTACCCTGAAGGAATAACTGAAATGAAGAGATTAACGTTGAATGTCCTTGAATCAAAAGTGTCCACAGTGGATACACAGATCTAGCACTGGGGATTAAGGGCATCCAATACAAGAGTATTCAGCTCTGATGTTCTAATTGTTGTATTGTCTCCTTACTAGATGATAACCTCCTATTCTAGATAAAATATGCCAGTTTCCAATTACATGATGTTTATGTTATATTCCTGTATTTAGGTGACTGTTTGTATGATTGTCTGGTTGAAGGGTTTAGGAGTTTAAACCTAGAGATTGAGGAGTTCCCTGGAGTAATAAACCTACCTGGAGATTCAGATATTCAAGGTTCAGTTTCTGCTAAATATGAATATTCATGAAATTTTTTAAGGTGGAAGAGAATGATAGAATTATAAATAAATTTGAGTATGATTTTATTTCCATCGAGAGCTTAAATAAAAAACGGAATGGACGTGTCGTAATTTTTTAGAAAATTTCTTCACAGCGAAATCAGCTTAATTAACAACACGCTTATCATAAATGTCTTTTCGAAGTTCGCGTGGACATCACATTTGATATAATAACAATCCAGTATAGGTCCGTCTGGTCCCATCATTCCTCTAGGTCCATCAGGTCCCATCGGTCCTCCAGGGCCCATCATTCTTCCGGGTCCCATAGGTCCCATCGGTCCCATTCCTCGAGGACCCATTGGCCCTCCAGGTCCTATCATTGGTCCATCAGGACCCATCATCATCGGACCGTTTGGTCCAACATTTTGTTCAGTTCTGAGTTGTTATTTCTGAATCTTTGTTAGATCTAGTCAATTATCATGTTGTCGGTGATTCATTATTTTCAACTTGGTTCACCAAATCTTAAATATTTTTAATTCAATTTTTCTACATCTAATGTTTTAGCCTTGCGTCGGACAGTGAGTGAGAATATAACGGATGAGGATTTTGCAAACTTTCAAGGAAAAGATCACGAAAAAACCAGAATGTGCAATTTTAATCTTTCTAGAACTTCATAGGGAATTTTCATAAGTAGCAAAAAGCTCCTCATTCGTAAAAAAATCAATGATTCCTTGTTTAAAAAAATGAACTTTTCGTAAAAAGAATTCTTTGCTGCCGGATTATCTGATTTTTCCTTTATGAAACGGTGTAGAGAGAAACAAGATCTCCAGGTAGAGCAGACCAGACGAGAGCAGACCAGACCAGACGAGAGCAGACCAGACCAGACCAGACCAGACCAGACCAGACCAGACCAGACCAGACCAGACCAGACCAGACCAGACCAGACCAGACCAGACCAGACCAGACCAGACCAGACCAGACCAGACCAGACCAGACCAGACCAGACCAGACCAGACCAGACCAGACCAGACCAGACCAGACCAGACCAGACCAGACCAGACCAGACCAGACCAGACCAGACCAGACNCCTGACCTGACCTGACCTGACCTGACCTGACCTGACCAGACCAGACCAGACCAGACCAGACCAGACCAGACCAGATCAGATCAGATCAGATCAGATCAGATCAGATCAGACCAGACCAGACAACCCAAAACAAACCAAACTAACCCAAACCAAATCAATTCAACTAAATGTCGCCTGTTCAGGACCGAATGTTGGTGTGCGGTAAAGGAGCTGGGGCTGGCCATTGTATCTGGGCGAATGAGTTCGAAATAGGAAATGAATCGGCTTCCTTAAATATGTACAATCGAAAGAAACTAAAGGAAAGTTTTATCTTATTCTTGGAGATTTAAGCTTATAATTGCAGGTTTTTTTTCAACATAACATAGTTTTGCCCTTTTGCTTTTTTCCATCTCTTCTCCTAAGAAGGGATTTTCTTTTTTGGGGGGAAGAGGGTGTCTTAAATAGTAATTTTTACATTTGTTTTCTAGTCTGGAACTGATAAATATTTTGTGGTAAGGTGTTCTTTGCAACAAACTTGGATTATCCTGTCTTATAGTTGATATGCAGGCTTCTAGTTTAGACTCAAGGTAACGGAAAAATTTCATATTCAAAAATTAAAGTAAAAAGTCATGTGCACTGTTTCTAACAGTTTTGAATATATTTTGTTTTAACGAAGACATATTATTATCTTGCTAAAGCTAGAATTGTTTATTATAAAAATTTGTTTACAGTTATTTATACTGAAAAACGATAGAGGTCAATAGTTTACGATTAGTAATTTTGGCACATAAACAACCTTTGTTGGGACTATATTATTCTTCAACCTTGTGACCACACATATGTTTCTATTTTTATGAATTTGCCTTGAGCCTTTTATCTCGTTTTGTTTATTATCGGCTATTTGTTTAAACCATAGCTAAGCATGGTCGCTATATTCTTGAATCATATTCCTATTTCAGGTTTATATCTGTTCAACCAAGTAGTTCAGAATCAGAGTGGTTTATTTTGTTACAGAGAACTAGGTTACAATGTTGAATCTTTAAGTAACCAAACTGCGGTTAGTTTAATTACTTCAATGCTGACTTTCCCATATAAACTTGAATAGTAGCCAAATCAGTCGTACTTAGTAAACCCCCCTCCCCGGTTTTCTCAAAAACTGTAAAATAACTTTTTGATAAATACTAACTCAAGTGCCCGGCGTTGCCCTTGGAATTTTTTAAAATCGAATTTTAAAAAAAGTTAAAAAAAAAAATAGTTTTTTAGCCTAAAATACACTCTGGGTACTCGTGGGGATTCCCTCAAAAAATTTCAGCCACCTCGGTCTAGCCGTATGGCCAGCTATAGCTAACATATATATATATGAGCGAAGAGCTTTATTATATAGATAATAGTTTTCATATTGAACCCGCATCTTATTTGTTTAAACTACATAGAAAATATATTGTTAATTTTCTTAAAATAATAGTTATGAAATCAAGATTAAACATTTGAAAAGGAGAGAGCATTACAATCTCATTAAATACCAAGGTTAGAATTTTTCAATTAAAGGGTTCATCGTTGTCATTTTAAGTAATTCACGATAACATCAGATCAGATAAATCAATATCTGATAGAGAAGATAACGTGGGGGTTTTAAGCTTGAACAGTTTTAAATTCTACCAGTTTCTATTGTTTCTATAGCAAGAAATCCGCAAGTCGTTTTTTAGATTTCCGCGATTGAAAATAATCTATTTGTAGAAATAAGAATAAGAATATCTGCATAATGCTGAGACAAAGACATCTATCTTAGGAATGTCATTTTAAATTACGTCTACACTCTACAGACCTTTTAGTTTGTGATTTTTAACTAACTAACTAGAATTTGAAATTACGTCTACAGTCTACACTCTACAGACCCTGTAGTTTGTGATTTTTAACTAACTAACTAGAATTTGAAATTACGTCTACACTCTACAGACCCTTTAGTTTGTGATTTTTAACTAACTAACTAGAAGTTGAAATTACGTCTACACTCTACAGACCCTTTAGTTTGTGATTTTTAACTAACTAACTAGAATTTGGTTTTATTTTAGAGAAAGCTTTAATGAAGTTTGATGATCTCCCAGAAGAAGTCAAATTAAAATGGAAACTGGCGAAAAAAGACTGAACAGAAAAAATTCACGTGACCACCTCGAAATAGAATCGAAAAAAATTGTTTTTGTTAGACATTGTTCAATATTAAACACGAAAAAAAGATTGTTAGTGACTGTGTTATTTAAAGAATGTTCCCAAAATCTCGCGTATTTTAATCGTTATTTAATATCGTTATTTTCAGAATTCATCCTAAGATGTCAGATTATCTCGACAACTAATTTTCCCAATTTTCCTTATTCAAGATGGAAGGACATAAAGCGGCTCCTGGCTGCAAGATGGCACCTTTGGTTCCAAAAGGTTAGTTTTTTATTTAATTTTATTTTTACAAAAGTCAAGTACAGCTCTTAAGTAGCATGGTTGCATTGGTTTTAAAATATGGGTGCATAAACTCAAGCTTCGTTTACCTCAAGACAATGGAATAATGAAATTATGTTTTTGGAAAGGAGGATAAAGGAGCATTAAAAAAAGTAATTTTTCCTCCTAAAAATTTATTGAAAGGTTTTAACTTTCATTTTCTGAAATCTATACCCTTGGCTTCTTAAACATTTATAATGTTTCAACTGCAGGATCAGTGCTAACAGATATGCGACAAAAACGATGGTTGATTGGAAAACCAGTTGGATCCGGGGCCTTCGGAGCAATCTACCTTGCCAGGCAGTTGTCCAAATCATTGAGGAAATTATTATGGACTTAAGTGACGCTTTTTTTTTTTTGATTTTTAGAGTGGTATTTCCGATTCACAACGGTACTCTTAATTGAATGAACGAAATATTCATGATTACTTTTTTTAAATTGTTAATTTTCAATTGTGGTTTCTCTATAAAAGTGACTTGTGGGCTACTGAAATTGTGAGACACTCGACGATATCTTCCACATTTTGTTCAGATAAAGGTTTAAATGGTACTGTTGTTAATCTGGAAGTGTTAATTAAAATGACTACTTTAAGAAATCCATTGATACCAACTAAGAAGCTTAAATCTTCATAGTTTGGAGTAATTCGCACTTTGTTGTATTCTGCGCTTTTCCACAATATTTAAATCGGGTTTAATTAACCTTTTCAGAAGCTTAAAAGTTTTTTTTTATTTGGTCCATAATAAGATCAAATAAGCGTTTGTCCCAGAGTTGGTTGTTTTGAGTCACTAGCCAAATTTTTATTCCTTTTCGTTTTAAGTTTGAAAATAATCGTAATGTTTTATCATTTTAAAACGTTTCCGGGTTTCTTAGTTAAGAAATGTATGCTGCATGTTAATGTACTGCGTCGTGAAGACGGTCTGGGGGTTCCATGTCGGGTTCCCTTGCAGGTCTATCTATTATTTCTTATTTCTTCTGGGTAAGTGATTTTGACAAACCGGATGTACAGGAGAGAGGGGGAGGAGGAGGAGGAGTACGCTGTCAAGATAGAACCCCACAGCAACGGTCCTCTCTGGGTAGAGATGCATGCGTTCTTCAGGATAGGTTTGGAAACCCACAGAGCTATCTGGAAACCTAGAAACGGGAAACCCGAAGGTTAGATAAAAGTTATTGGTTTAGTTTTATCTCAGTTGACACTAAATTCAAAGCTTTACATGCCCGAATCACGGAAAAAATCTATTTTTAGGATGGGTTGGTATACCAAACTACTTTGGCTCTGGTTCTCATTGGGTCGAAGAGGAAAAACTCAGGTTAAACCGCTTATGATGATTTCTTCTTACACAGATTACTCATTTAATTGTTTATTTAGAAAACCCGAAAGATTATTGGCTTAAAATTTACACGCATTAAAAAAAAAATTTAGTTAAAAACAACCATTGAATAGTACTATTTAATTTTTGATCTTATCAAAACTCCATTTTTGTTTTAGGTTTTTAGTGATGTCAAGGCTAGGTTCAGATATTCAGAAATTCTTTCAGTCTGGGAAGAAACCAATCCCTCTCCCTACTGCCTTAAATATAGGGTAAGTTAATGAGATTATTATTATTACGTTTGAGTCTTTAGAGGGAAATTGAATGCGAACTAAGGGTTATTGGTAAATCAGGAAAACTGTCAAGATGAAAGCCTCCTCAGCATGATAATGGAAAATGAAGAAAATAATGTTAAGCTTCGAAAGAAACTCCTTATTGAGGAATTAATTTTTTTTCTCCTCATCAAATTGAATTTATATCTGAAAGGGAACCCCCAGACCGCTCTTCAGGACACTCCACACCACTGCGTGGACAATAGCCTTGAGTCAAATCTGGGCAGGAGCACAATGTTTTGTATTTGTTTAAAACCTGTTTTTGGTTCAGGATCCAGATAATGGAAAGCTTGGAGTATGTACACAGCAAGGGATATGCTCATAATGATATCAAGGCTCAGAATGTTCTTCTGGCCTACGGACAGGTAAAACTAGAAGTCGAGTCGGCGTTTTTTTTAGATGGGAATATTAAACCTCTCTCCCGAGCAATAATAAAAAATTCTTAATATTACTTGATCCTCTTATCACTATTTAACTTTGAAAAGTGCATTCTCATCATTAGCGTATTCTTGTTAAGTTATTAGTGCTTTATAATAAGTTCGTCCAAATAAGTGGGTCTACACAAGTGCGTCCTAGTTAAGTTTTGATATATATATTGACAACTAATTAGCGTATTCTTGTTAAGTTATTAGTGCTTTATGACAAGTTCGTCCAAATAAGTGGGTCTACACAAGTGCGTCCTAGTTGAGTTTGGATATATATATTGACAACTAATTAGCGTATTCTTGTTAAGTTATTAGTGCTTTATAATAAGTTTGTCCAAATAAGTGGGTCTACACAAGTGCGTCCTAGTTGAGTTTTGATATATATATTATTATATATTTATAATAAGTTCGTCCAAATAAGTGGGTCTACACAAGTGTGTCCTAGTTGAGTTTTGATATATATATTGACAACTAATTTATTGAATTAAATGGACATGTAGAGTTGCCTATTACTAGTTGTACATTATTCAAGAAAACAATGCTAACTACTTGGATATAAATTTTATAAATTAACAAGGTGCACAGTGTACATAGTTTGCTGAAAAGTACATAATTCTAGGACCAGAATACGGTATATCTCGTGGATTTTGGTCTTGCATGTAAATACCGGAACAGTCAGGGTTTCCACTGCAGCGCTGAACCTGATGAACGGAAGGCACACGAGGGAACCCTGGAGTACACCAGTAGAGACGCGCACACTGGTATTTGAAAAAAAAACACTTAAATATATTTTTTTATCAAACGAGTAATCATAACTTATTTTCTCCAGTTCAATGTGGAATTTTTTGTTTTTATTTTGTTTCTAGATGACCAAACTCCCTCAATGCCTATCTTTTTTTCAAGATTAGAAAAAAAGAAAAAGAAATGTACATTTTCTAGGCGTTCACTCCCGCCGTGGGGATCTTGAAACTCTTGGATATAATCTGATACACTGGGTTTCTGGATACCTACCTTGGATACATTCACAGGAACCAGAGTTCGTACAGGTAGAATACTTCATATAATCTTCATACTTTCATAAACATTGATAAATTGATCCCAGGGGTGTATATTTTCTCGAAATAGCATTTCCCCTTCCTCCTTTTGAAAACTATTCCCCCCCCCCACAATTTTAAAGGTATTTTTCCGCTGAAATAATATAATTTGTGTGGAAAATGTATCAAATACAATAAAGTTGCCATTTGACGTCCAGTTTTTCATTTCCCCCTTAAATCATCAAAAATCATACCTGTTTGACCCTGGATATAAATGGGATTGAGATTTTACGTTGCTTTGTCTTTTCTGTTCGATGTCAATATTTGAACTTGGTATCTCTTGAGCAGATATCCTTCATTTTACCTTTTATGTTTAGAGCAAGAAGATTGGATTTATGTTCAATGTTCCTGGTTTTCTGAAGAAATGTTTTAAACCTGAGGCCCCGCCGAAAGTTTTGGAGGATTTCATGGTGTATGTGAATTCCTTGGGATTTATAGATGCTCCTGATTATTCAAAACTCAGAAAACTTTTTTGCCAGGTAAAATTAGCTTGAATCACAGAGGAGTGTGGTTGACACTAGTCCAGTTCAGATTCACTTAGAATCATTCCCCATCCCTTTATCTCAAATATCCAACCCTTTGTATTATTTAAAAAGCTTCAAAGTGTAGTTATTATAAAGAAACTAGATAATAAATATTGTCGTGTAGGCTATGAGAAGAGAAGGAGTAGAGCCCTACGCTCCTCTAGTCTTTGGAAACCGCAAGGTTGCCCCCCGCGAGGAGAGCTCTGATGAAGAAGAGGAGGAAGATGAGGATCAGGAGGGAACACGAAACACAAGATCTCAAGTAGGTTTATTATTAATCACGTGATCATTTGACAACAAAGTTTTAACATGTTCCTGATATTTTTTGTTAAATGGGATAAAGTATGAATTCCAAGATCAAATGTTTTTGATAAGTTCTAGAAATTGAATGAAACTCAAAAAATTCCTTTTTTCAATCTTGTGACGGGTTTAACCTAAAATGTTTCGGAGGTTCTTTTAAAACTGGACTGATAATTCTTTCTAGGATGAAGATGAAAGGTTTGCTCCCTGGAGCTGGGAACAGGTTCTTAGTCTGGATCCTGAATCCATCATCAGGCAGGCTAGTCGAAGCAGTGAGTCTGAGGAGAGAGAGAACCCGGAGCAGACTGCTGCATTCGAGGCGCTCCAGGAGCAGAGTTTACTGAACCCTACTCCGGAGATGGTTCGATTACTGGAGGTGAGAGAGGAGCTAGAACGGGTTAGGAAGACCCTATCCTGGAAGGAGCAACTGGCGGAGTACAATCAGAGGTAGAAATAGAAACCGTGAAAAGATATTTGGGGACTCTGTCGGGGTGGGACATTTTGTGGGTTCTGTTTAAACTAAATTCCTACCCTTAAATTTTTAGGACTACTAGTCAATTAAACTAAAAACATAGTAGAAAATATAAGTTTAGTAAATTGTTAACCATGAAATAGAAAAAAAGAGTTAAGTGTTTTAGTAGGGTTAAAAGTGAAATTTTGAATCGCGAATGACGAGATTAAAAAAGTTGATATTATTCATGATTTATTTTAGAATGGCGAATACCAAGGCAAAGTTTGCAAGTATGGACTTGACAGCCTCTGATGTAACTCCTGCCATGCAACAAGTCATTGATAGAAGAGCCAAACGTTTAGCCTCAGGTACCAGTAGTCACATATTATTCATTAGTAAATAAACTTGAAATCAGGGGTATGTATATTTCTCTTTTTAATTCTTTTTAAAGCGTTAAAGTACTAATAAATTAAAAAAAAAATTATTAGTACTTTATCAATTAATTTTGAAATATCGGGGTGAATTTATAAAAATTATTATGTTTTGATTTTTTAATGATGTATTTTAGGTATTTGCTCTCCTATAACTCCTGAACCATCTGAGGATGAGCTTGATGAGCTGGATGATCTGGTTGAAGTAAAGAAGGCCCTGACCAAGGGAACCCGGAGACAGAAACAAACCAGCGCAGTTTCTCCTCCGTCTGGTTCTAACACTCCAAGGACAAGATCAGGAACGTCTACTCCTAGAGCTGGCAGGGGATCTGCTACACCACGCTCTAGGCCAGGTTCCGCTACTCCTACAGCAGGATCCGTCACTCCTGGATCCAGGTCTGGAACTGCTTCTACGGTTCCAATGGAATGTTTCACAAGGTCTATGTTTTTTACATTTTGCCAAAATTTAACATTGAATTTTGAAAAGGATTTTGCCAATTACATTATTTGTTCAGATCAAGCCGTAGTTCTCGTGCCTCGTCTCCCAGTTTCTCCGGATCTGTTTTACAGCTGGAGGATTCTCCAGTAAGGAGATCTGAGATCCCAAGATCTAGCGCTAGACTAAATACAATCCGTAATAAAGACGACACGGATAGTGGATCAGGTTGGATATATTTGTTTTGATTATTTTCTGATTGTATGTCCGATCATAACTAAGATACCCCAGGACCTAGTCTCCTCAATTTTTTATTGGGAAACTTAAAAGAACTACACTTGGTTTAACACTTATAAATTGACTTTATAGCAAAGGCTTAATAAAATGCTAGATTTTCAGTGGTTGGCAGCGAAAATATTTGATTCATTGATATTTTTTAGGTCGTAAAACCAGAATAAAGAATAAAGATGCTCAGTTTAAACTTCCAACTGCCAATACAAAAATTGCCTGTCTCCACTGTGGTAAACTTCTTCTAGAAAAAAGCATGTCCCGTCATATTTCCAGATTTCATGCCGAAGATATTGAAACGGACGACATAAGAGTTAAACGAGTTATTCAAAGTCCAAAAACTCCAATTCTTCAGATGAAGCGTTTTCGAAACAATCGTCATCTAACTCCGCAGCTTAACCAGGAGCAGGAGTTTATTCCAAGCAGTAAAATATTTTCGTCTCCTGAGGAGCCCCAATCTGATCCTGAGGAGCCCCAATCTGATCCTGAGGAGCCCCAATCTGATCCTGAGGAGCCCCAATCTGATCCTGAGGACGAGACTGCTAAAGTTCCTGAGAGTAGTGAGGAGAAGTGTCCGATGTGTTTGATGAAACTACCCTTACTTATGATAGCTCAGCACTTATCAGATGTTCACTCGCCAGCAAGAAAGAGAACTCGACAGGTTAAGATTATAAGCAGTGGTGTTCCTGTTCACGTGAGCTCGGATTCTCCTCTGAAAATCAGGAACATGACTTCTCCGGAGAAGTCGGGAGCAGATGTGTCCGTTATGCCTGTTCCAGATTCTGTTAAGATACGGAAATATTTAGCTCTTGAGTAAATTTTCTGTCAGTTTATTATGAATTTATTTATATTATTGATAAAAAAGTGTTCTTAAATTAAAAGCAAAGCAGCATTTTATTGAAAATATAAAATGCCTTTAATTAGTAATGAAATATATCTTGGTTGTTTTACCATTTTAATTTTTGAGTTATTTTTGTATTTGAATAACGTATACAAAAACTTATAAATATTAATTATGTAAAATGAAATTTTTTTCGTAAAAATAGTTTTTTTTCTCGAACATTTGAAACCATTTATTATATGATTGGCTGTATTTATTATCACTCTATTGACGATCTCGTAAAGCATGAAGTTACGCTTATTATTATTTTGATATTTTTGTACGACTAGAAATGTTGCTACCCAGTAGCAATAGATTAAATTATTGTTTTATACTTTCAGAGAAAAATGGAACCGATGAACCTTGGGTCACCGGTCAGAGATTATTTAAGTAAGTTTTAGATTTTAAAACTGTTCAAAAATATTTGTTTGGGGAATAGGAGTACACAAGGAGACTAATTTTGACTGGATTATTGGTACTTGGAGACTTAGATGTACGTGACGATTGACGAAGGACATAAACTTACTTTAAGTAGAAAAACAAACATTAACTTCAAAGCTCTGAGGTCTTGATGAGTAGCGACTAGTAATAGAATAGTAGGTGAACTATCCATACAACAATTTCTTGCTTTAAAATAATTCAGACCTCTGGAAAAATGTATATCATGAGTGGGATTGAACCCTAACAAATTTAACCTTATCTCCAGGTTCTCCTTACCATTTTGGTTCTCCAGTATCTCCTGGTACTGGAGCTAGTTCTCAGGGTGGGGGAGCAGGTTATCTTCCTGGATATCTTATGGGAGATTCACACCAGATATCGCCAGCATCTCCTCTTATTAACAGGTGGGTTAGAATAAGCAATATGCATGTTAGTAATCATGTGATATTTTAAATCTACACTTTATGTGATATTAGAAATTAATTGTCCAGAAGCAATTCTGAGTTAAAACATTTTTCGAAGTGTTTTTTTAACACGAATTTCAATTGTCGAATTAAATGACATGAAACCTAAGATTGGTTGAATTCCTTGTGATTAAAGGTGAACTGAAAGAGATATAAATATGTTTGTCCAAGTCCCAGTTAATTTTATGGATGTTATCGATATTTCTGTTATCCTTATGACGCATAAAACTAAATAAAAGAGTATTTGGGTTGTTTACATTATATACAACGTATAAGAACAACACGATCACTAGTTTCTTCTATTTTTTTGAATTTGCTTGTTTTTATTCTGCAGGCAGCTGAATTCCCCTGGCAAACTGAACCGTTCCATGAGCAATATGTCGAATGCAGGTCAGACTCTATGGTAGGGGGGGGGGGGGGTGATATGACGGAGTATCAGACAAAGCAGTGCTTAGGATCCGCAAGATTTTGGCTTCCTGGATCCGGATCAAAAAAAATATGCGGATCCACGAATCCGGATCCAAGGCGCAAAATATTAATCAATAACTGCAAAAAAAAATTTACTCTGAAAACCCAAATCTGAACTATTGAAAAAAGAGAGATTATAATAATTTCCTGATTTCTGAATGGTTCGAATTCATTAAGTTTAGCATAAAAATAAACGAAAAAAATAAGACAAAAAATTTGAAAATTTTGCTTTGTTTATAAAATTCAGTAAATTTTAAAGAACCTGGATCCGGACCATTTTTTCCAGTGCGGATCCCGGATCCAGATTCGCATCAAAATTAATTGGATCCTAAGAACTGAGACAAAGAATACTTTCTACTGAAATTGAAAATTAGAATGTCGTCACGGGCACTTGCTTTATCTGTTTAATGTTTATACGATTACATACATTGCCGTTTGAAAAAAGTTCTTGATTATGCTTACAGATATCGAAGTAGACTATTAAAGAACCAACACTTTTTTTGGGACAACAAATATTTTTCTATTTAGGGTATGAAAGGGGTTTTATTAGGTAATGTTAAAAGGTTAGTGAAATGATATTAATATTAAAAAACGACATCAAATGGTGATCTTTTTGGTTTTTACTACGGTGGTAGGCGATTATGTCAATATAATGAAGAAGACAAGTTTTAATTGTTAACAAGATTTTTTTTTTATGTACAAGTTAAAAGTTATAAAAGAGAAGCTTCTTTAATTGGCAGCTTCTCTTTGTTCCATGTGTATCCATGCTGTTTAAAAGCTTGACATAAATTGAAATTGAAATCGAAAGTCGTCTTCATTATATTGATATAATTGCCTACCACCGTAGGTTACACTAAAAGGGAATTGAGTTATTAGTAATATTCAAACTTAAAAGACGTTAAATGATATTTCTAAGTAAAATATTCGAGTCACTTGAACGTCAGTTTGATTCCTTCTCCATGTGTGCTGTTTATCTACTCTGCGTTGTGATAGTGTAAACAGTCGCGGTTTAAATATTAAATACGATTAATATTACAACAACAACGGTAATGTTAATCCAGGAGGAGGGCTGACTAGTGTTCCAACCACACCTCTACCCTACCCATCAACCAGAGGTCCGGGGTTACTCAAGGAAAACCTTAAGTAAGTTAAACAACACAAGGTATACTTTTGTGTGTGATGGCTCTAATTACGCCGCTTGATCTCTATATCCACGATGGTAACTTAGAATTTGAGAAATTAGTGCTTGGTGACATTTTTCAATTATCTGGCGGGTTCCGACCACTGGATATCCAAGAATATTATATATAAGTTTCCAGACATCAAACTGTTTAATTTTTATGATGAGGGCTGAAAGAAACCCAACTTACTTCATGAATATTGTAACCATACAAACACGGTTATATTAATACTATGTTGTAAATTGTAAGCTTTTTTGTGTATTTAGATTTTTCGTGATTTTTTACAAATTCATTTTTCAGTCATAGTGGTCGTCTTCATTCCCGAGCAGATAAACCCGGAGGCCCCCCTACTACTAGTTTAATGGGCGGACTCACACCAAACTCAACCATCAACTCTCCATTCAATAGGTTAGTCAGGTTTACAACTCGTAATAGTTGGGAGTTTGCCTTTTTGAAGATACAAACTACATGAAAAAATATAAATAATTGATTTCCTTTTAACTTTCCTTTCTTTTGTGACTATTAAGACCATTCCGACTAAACTAATACTTGGTTGAAGTTGTGATTGGTGAAGTCAATAATATAAAAGCGTTTCTTTTGGATTGATTGATTGATTGATTTGACTTTACGGAGCATTTAAAAAAAAATATTTTTTTCTACGGCTGGGAACGCCAACCCCCGCTTCATTTTATTGTTGTTTTTGATAATAATGATAGTTATATGAAAATAACAATATTAATAGTAACAGCACTGATCTTAAAATATATTTACAAACATTTATATGTTTTAGTAGGTTTGATAATACTGGAGGATTTGATGGAACTCCATCAAGGACACAAGAAATTATACAGGTCAGGCATACAATGGATTAATTCATAAATATTAAATACGAATTCATTAGTCTGCAATAAAGAGTTTTTGTCATTGTCAATTTATTGTTACCATTGTTGATGTTGATGTTGATGTTGATGTTGATGTTGATGTTGATGTTGATGTTGATGTTGATGTTGATGTTGATGTTGATGTTGATGTTGAGGCTGAGAGGGGGCCCGAGTGCTGCTGGGTATTTTCATCCCTCTCTCAGATATTTTCATGGTATTGTAGCGGTGGGGATGGCGCAGGTAATATTTTTAGAAATTAATTTATCAAAAATCAATGATCTAAACATCATCCCTCACATAGTCAAGCAGGGTAAGCATAGTTTGATCCGTTCACCTAACTGATGAGCTTACCCCTGATGCTGATGCTAGCTTGTATGTATAGGGAGAGGAGACCTGTGACCCCCTGAGTTTATGGGTGACAGTATTCGGATTTCCTCCCTCTGCTGCCTCCTATATAATCTCCCAGCTATCCAACTGTGGAACCATCCTTCAGCATATACTGCCACCTAACGCTAACTGGATGCATATTAGGAAACATACTTAATGCTTAACTCGGAAAAAACTACGTTTTCAATTTTTTTTCTTTATTTCATTTTTGCGATGTTTATGTTATACAGTTTTAAAGTTAAAATTAAACCAATTGAGCCAGGTTTTATAACTGGCCAATTTCAAAGTTTGAAAAAATCTTCCAATTTAGGACCAAAATCTTCCAATTTAGGACCAAAATCTACCAATTTGGAAGAAAGTCTGAAACTTCATTTGGGAAAATTTACCAATTTAAGGAAAATTTGTCCATTTAGATCGAATCTGCCAGTTTGGATTAGACTTGACCAATTTGAATCTGAGAGGATAAACCAAATTTACGCTGACTTGAATTCTCACGATCTCTCTTCAAGCGAGAGCAGATCATTTGTGGGTTCTGATATCACAAATAATTGCGGAGTCCTTTACAGATTATATATTAATATAATCTTGAAACTTGGAGTTAAGTATTTGATTTGATCGTTAGGTTTCAAACAAGACTGCAAGCTAGGAAAGCGCTTGCTAAAAATGGATCCGTTCTTGGTGAGTGTTTTTTTACAAGTAAACTCATTTGAAGATATTTATGTTTTAAACAATTTTTTTTCAGGCGGAACAATAATGGTAGGCTTGGCTCCCTGCACGGACAATAGTGTTCTTGATCAGGGATATTTAATATTCATAACAAACCTTTTAGAAAAGATTTCACGGTTGCTTGGTGGATTGATTAGTTTTTTTTTCTTGGCTAATTAATTGATAAATTAATAAAATATTGATTGATCGATTGTATTACTGGTTAAATAATTTTATTTTAATTTGATTAACAATTGGTTCACTTATTTTTGTCTACTCTTTGATGGAAAGCCAGCTAATCCCTTTTTATGAAAGTCATGTTTTCTGGTCCTTATTTAATTGAGTGATTGATTGAATCCTTTATTGATTGATTTAGTTTGTAAAACTGTTGATAAATTGATTTATAAACTTATTGGATGAAAGTTTTCTCATTTTGGCATTTCTTTGATGGAATATATAACTCGACATACATTTTTAAGGGAATTGATTGATTGAATTAGTTTATGAATATTATATGTGCAGGGTAACCTGAATACTAGTGTACTAGACTCTAGTCTGGCAGGAACTGGAGTTGCAAACATATCCACCAACGGACTTGGAACACCTAGGAAATTACAAAAAATAATTCTAGTAACTTTGAAGCAACCATTAGGGGACCTAATACATAAATAATTTTAGTAACTTTCAAGCAATAAATAAATAAGTTTTTGTCAGCCAAGCTGTTAAGATCTTATTTAAATAGCTTCCAACGAATTCTCTAACCGATGTTATTAACGGTTGCGAAAATACATGAACGAACTCTGGGTTCAAAGATAAATTATATTTGTATTAATTAGAACTATCCGACCTTTGACTCAAGCCTTCAAGGAAGCACAAACAGAAAACAAGGTGAGACAATTCCACATCCTATAATTTCTGAAAACTAAGAGATCTTGTCCTGGTAATGTAGTAAATATTTTGAGGACAACTACTTTGTTAGGGACAATTTCTGCCTTTTTAATATCATTGAACCGTGTTATTAAATTTTCTTAATTTTGGGGATATCGAATAAACCAATTCCATAAAATTATAAACTTTAGGAGCCCAAATGTTATAAAAGTTTACTTGCCAAAAAATTGGGCTTTACAAGATCATTTTACGTAGATATCATCAATCTATCTATCTAGGTTGTACCCGGAACGAATACCCCTACTAGAAGCAATGGGATTGTGGGAAAAGCTATGGAGTACATATTTGGCTGGTAGATAAAAACTGATAAATCTAGGAACTAATTCAAACTGTTTTTATCCAGCAACCAAACATGTTTTACATATTTTTACATATTTCAGAATTAAAATGAACTGAAAAATGTCGCAACTTCTAACCCTGGAGCAGACCAGTAAACTTATCAAGTTTCCTAAAGCTGTTTCATATCATTTAGGACATTCTACAGGTATAATTAATTAGTTTCTTACATAGCACATGCCTTAAGCGGACTAACCAGACTACCTCAGGCGTGAGGAAAACACGTGTCATTAGGGGGAGTGCTGATGGGTGGGATTGCCTGCGGCCAGGAACAACCCCAGCGATTCTCTTTAAATAAATAAATAAATAAATATATATACTTGGGAATACTTGCAGATTTGTGATCATGGTTCTAGATAAAAGCATAAAGATGACGTCCTTTTGTATCTGGGCTTGTACTTTATTCTAGCTATTCTTGTACTTTATTCTAGCTATTCTTGTACTTTATTCTAGCTATTCTTGTACTTTATTCTAGCTATTCTTGTACTTTATTCTAGCTATTCTTGTACTTTATTCTAGCTATTCTTGTACTTTATTCATATAAAGACTTGAAAGTTTTTATATTTTCTGGGTAATTTGTTCCATCTCTCAGCTACTCTGTTGGTGAAGAAATTTCTTCTAGCATCATTCACTAAGGACAAATTTACCTCTCCCAGCAGCATTTTTTCTTGAAACATTATTTCCCCCCCCCCCCCTTCTCAAAACTAATTTTTCTCCCAGTATGATGGAAATGTTTTTTTTCTCTCGCTGAATTAAGGAACGAGAAGATGGATAAAACTAATATTTCATTTTTTTTCAAAATCTTTAAAAATCATTCCCTGGGATAATTAGACAAAATATTAATGCCCTTCTCCCTCACCATCGTATACAAAATTTACGTTAATAAAGTTTCTCTTTGATTTCAGGTTTTGAAAGCAATGATTTTGACGGGAGCGCAGATTTGGGGATCACCTCATTGGATGGGAGTATTGCAGCAATTGCAAAGGTTTGATTTCTTAGAAACATTTAGATTATTTTACAAAATTTTTTGAATTGTATAAAATTATTTTTAACAAATTTTCTTGAACATTTGTACTTTGCTAGAAATTAATTACCGTAGACTAAACCACCTTGCACAGAGGTGTAATGCTGTTTTCATAAAATTATTTGGACGCGTGTATTTGCTTAATCATTATTTATATATTTTGTTAGGGCTGCAACCTTGATGTTTTGAATCTGGAAACTAATGAGAGGTTGGCTGCTTGGACCTTTACATCACAATCTGGAGATCAGGAGCCCGAGGTTTCCAGTCTTCTAGTTGTAGCAGAAGATAAACCGACCTCCAGGTAAACTAGGTTTCCAGCCTCCTCCTTGTATCAGAGGATAAACTAACCTCCAGGTAATCCAGGTTTCTAGCCTCCTCCTTGTATCGGAGGATAAACTAACCTCCAGGTAAACTAGGTTTCCAGCCTCCTCCTTGTATCGGAGGATAAACTTGCCTCCAGGTAAACCAGGTTTCCAGCCTCCTCCTTGTATCAGAGGATAAACTAACCTCCAGGTAAACTAGTTTTCCAGCCTCCTCCTTGTATCGGAGGATAAACTAACCTCCAGTTAAACCATGTTTACAGCCTCCTCCTTGTATCAGAGGATAAATTAACCTCCAGGTAAACTAGGTTTCCAGCCTCCTCCTTGTATCGGAGGATAAACTAACCTCCAGGTAAACTAGGTTTCTAGCCTCCTCCTTGTATCGGAGGATAAACTAACCTCCAGGTAAACCAGGTTTCCAGCCTCCTCCTTGTATCAGAGGATAAACAAACCTCCAGGTAAACTAGGTTTCCAGCCTCCTCCTTGTATCGGAGGATAAACTAACCTCCAGGTAAACTAGGTTTCCAGCCTCCTCCTTGTATCGGAGGATAAACTAACCTCCAGGTAAAGTAGGTTTCCAGCCTCGTCCTTGTATCGGAGGATAAACTAACCTCCAGGTAAAGTAGGTTTCCAGCCTCCTCCTTGTATCGGAGGATAAAATAACCTCCAGGTAAACTAGGTTTCAAGCCTCCTCCTTGTATTGCAGAATAAACTAACCTCCAGGTAAACTAGGTTTCCAGCCTCCTCCTTGTATCGGAGAATAAACTAATCTCCAGGTAAACTAGGTTTCCAGCTTGTATCGGAGAATAAACTAATCTCCAGGTAAACTAAGATTCCAGCCTCCTTGTAGCGGAGAAGTAGTTGAACTAGGTACTATATAGAGAAGTAGTTAAACTAGGCACTTTATGGAGAATTTGTAGAACTAAGTACTATATGGAGTAGAAGTTGAACTAGATACTATATTGAGAAGTAGTTAAACTAAGTACTATATGGAGGAGTAGTTAAACTATGTACTATTTGGATAATTAGTTTTACCTTGGTACTTTATGGAGAAGTAGTTGAATTCAGGTTCTATATGAGAAGTAGTTGAACTTGGTACTATATGGAGAAGTAGTTGAACTAGGTACTGCATTGAAAAGTAGTTGAACTAGGTACTATATGGAGAAGTAGTTGAACTAGATACTGCATTGAGAAGTAGTGAGAACTAGATACTATATGGAGAAGTAGTAGAATCAGGTACTATATGGAGAAGTAGTTGAACTAGGCACTATTTGGAGAAGTAGTTGAACTAGTTACGAATAATGGAACCATTTCTTGATAAATTTTCCATGGTTTTTTCTCATGTTTTAAAAATATATTTTTATTTTAGATCTAGTCTTGTTCTTGTCGGAATAAACTCTGGTGCTGACGGGGGACAACTCTGTTTGTTTGATATTCCTCAATCTAAACCTATTCGATGTATCTCTCTTCCTTTCCCGGTCACAAGTCTTGCTCTTGTATCCTCAGTTGGTAAATAGATTGGGTATTTTTTACATTGGGAAGTTAATCTTTTAACAAATTCTTACCTGATTTTTTAAAACTTTTTTTTGGATTTATTAAGATCGCTTTTTCTGTTCCTGAAATTTTCTATGTTAACACTTAAATTTGCCGGAGCAAAATTTCTCCCTCTATCATAAAAATAAAAAAGTTTTTTTTTTATATCGGTAATTTTAATATAAGTTGAATAATATAAATAGACAGATTTGCAAAAGTGTTATGATGGAGTAGATTAATAATGAATTTAAATTGGCAAGCTTTTTCCTTCTTTTTAATTTCATATATTTCTCCCCCCCCCCCCAGCCTTGGAATGAGTTTTCAAGAAAATAACTGATATCTTATACCCCTGAAGACTATCCTTGTGATGTAGGGGGCCCGAGTGCTGCTGGGTATTTTCATCCCTCTCTCAGATATTTTCATGGTATTGTAGCGGTGGGGATGGCGCAGGTAATATTTTTAGAAATTAATTTATCAAAAATCAATGATCTAAACATCATCCCTCACATAGTCAAGCAGGAAGAGCCAAGTTTGATCCGTTCACCTAACTGATGAGCTTACCCCTAATTTTGAAGAAATAATTGTGGTTAATTATTTTATTATAATTTTTTAATAAAAGCACATTGTTTGAGTTGTTCAAATTTTTAAAAGAATTATTTATTATTTTGATTTTAATTTAGCTCGGGCAATGTCGAGTTTCTAAAATCAAATGAACTACAGCCAAGTTCGCTAATTTTAACAAAAAATTTTTTTACATGTCTTTGCGTTTTTAGGGTCATTTATATCTACTGGATCTAGCACTGGACGAAAATGTAACCTCGACAGATTTATCGCCTGCTGGGGTCGTCTTCATAGATCCTCTGTCTAGAGATTTAGCCAGGTAGAAATATTAATCTCTAGACGGGGTCGTCTTCATAGATCCTCTGTCTAGAGATTTAGCTAGGTAAAACTATTTATCTCTAGCAGGGGTCGTCTTCATAGATCCGTTCTAGAGATTTAGTCAGGTAGAACTGTTTATCTCTAGTAGGGGTCTTCTTCATTGATCCTTTCTAGAGATTTAGTCAGGTAGAACTATTTATCTCTAACAGGGGGTCGTCTTTATAGATCCTCTGTCTAGAGATTTATTTATGTAGAACTATTTATCTCTAACAGGGGTCGTCTTCATAGATCCTCTGTCTAGAGATCTAGCCAGGTAGAACTATTTATCTCTAACAGGGGTCGTCTTCATAGATCCTCTGTCTAGAGATTTAGCCAGGTAAAACTATTTATCTCTAACAGGGGTCGTCTTCATAGGTCCTCTGTCTAGAGATTTAGCCAGGTATTACTATTAGCTCTAGCAGGGGTCGTCTACATAGATCCTCAGTCTAGAGATTTAGCCAGGTATTACTATTAGCTCTAGCAGGGGTCGTCTACATAGATCCTCAGTCTAGAGATTTAGCCAGGTATTACTATTATCTCTAGCAGGGGGCTTCTTCTTAGATCCTTTGTCTAAAGATTTAGCTAGGTAGACCTTTAAATGCGATTTCTTATGTTTTTAGGATAGAACTAAGTTTTTATTTTTATTTAGGCATAGACGTGACGCCGTGTCTCGTCAGAATCATGTTGCTCTTGATCTTACTTGTGATATTAGAGGTCAAGTCTTTATATGGGAGCAGGTCAGTTAAAAATAATATCTTGTTCGTCTACTAATATCTTGATAATATCCAGATAGAAATGAAAAAGCATTTTGTTATTGTAATATGCAAGGGCCTTTTCTTTTTTATCATTTCCTGGGGGTATATATCTTGAAAAATGATTTTCGAAGCTCGCGGGGAGGGGGGGGGAGGGATTGAAAATTTGGCATCTAAAGTTTAGTTTTTCTCAACCTTTTTTAAAACTTATTACAAAAAAGCTCATTTATTTTCCCTAATTCAGAGAATTAAAAAAAAAATTTCTTGCCCGATTTAATATTTGTATCTGGATAAAAAAGCCTGAAATACGGGGTAAAGATAATATCTACGCCTTGCAAGGACACTGCAGTAAACTTCTGATATTCTGGTGAGGTTAAAAGTTGAAAATTCAGGTGTCCTCTGGATCTTTCTCCAGTCCATCTTCAAGGAAAGAAGTGAGTAGAAGTAGAACATATATTTTTTCTTGTTCTACAATAATTTGTGACAAGGTTTCAAGTTTAAACCTGTTCAGATTCAGTTCTCCGTGGACGATGTGAAGATCACCTCCCTGCACTACTCCGGGTTTAACGCATCCCTTGCCGTCGGGTTCAATCTTGGCACTTGGAGACTTATTTCATTACAAACGTTACAGGTGCTTCAGATGTTTAGTGATTGATCGTAGTCAATATGAAGTGATAAATCTATTATGTGATTAATTGATTTTCTGATGGATTAGTTGAGTTTGCTTTTTTTGGCTGGTTAGTTGATCCATTAAATGATTGCTAATTAATTTGATTTGACTAATGAATTGGTTGATGTTGCTTGGATAAGAAGATTTTTGCTTCATTCAGTAAAAGATTGAACTACTTATTTTGTTTGTTTTGGTGGTTGATTGATCGATTGGTTTTCTTTCAATCGCTGACTAATGGACTAATGGATGTTGTAATTTTTAGATTGATCACAGTAGTGTTTATGTAAGAAGTGATAAACCAGTCACGCAAATTTCATTCCAAGAACCAGAAAATGATCCAAGGTATCAATGTTCAAATAATTCCAAATTTCATTTATTATATTTTAAGAATTAATATTATATCATATCTGTTTGGTTCCATAGTAGTAAACCTATCGTGTAAGAATTCCCATTATTACACGGTTCAGAAGGAACAATTTTAATATTGTTTACTTCCAAGCGTTTAAGAATGCTTATTCTTACACTGTAGGTGCAGAATTTTCATCATATTCTTTCAGCCGATACAAATGATAATTTTTTGTACTTGGAATAAATATTAAATAACCATATTTTTTGAAAATTTTAACAACTTGATAATTTGATAATGAGAGGAAAAGCAATGCATACAAAGAAATTATTTCAGGAACTATGTATATTACTGGATTGTCCGAAGTGAACAAGAAGATGACACGGATAGTTTAGCAGTAGCTACCCTTTACAGTTTAACCTACAGGTATAGTTTTCTAACGTCGCACATCTTATAAAACAAAGTGGCCATTGTTATTGTCAAGTCAGAGACGACATGGGTGAAGTGCTTTTGGGCAGTCACCAAGCCGAATATCCTGATTCTCTAGATGATGAATTGGGCCTTTAAAAGTAGTTTAATTACCCCTCCCTTAAAATTTACACTTAATATTTCCCACTGGTTTGTATAATCCAGGAATAAACAGCTTGAGTTTGTCGGTGATGAAGAGCTACCTCTCTACACAGACCTGGAGAGCTTAGTTATCAGGTATAAAAACTGTTGTTAAATCAACTATGAAGTAATGGAAAGAAGGAGGCCGGGTCGAGGAGTAGGGTTCTGGTAGTGTTTGCACTATCAGCAGGAGCATAAGGAGCATAATAGATAGATAGATAGTTGGACGAGGCTGGAATGGTTGGTTGTTTAAGTTAAGCCTTATTTGTCGACACCAAACATAGATTGTTAGTTTTCTTTAGAAAGGAATACCTTCATAAGTATTTTTGTTCTTCAGTTCATGCTATCTCAAACAAAAATTTGCGATCGATTTTAACTTATTTCAGCAAGGTTTTTATTCATTGGAGCTAAGATAGATTTTATTATCAAGGTTCGAGCATATACTAGGAGGGGAGGATGAACCGAATTGTAGTTGGTGTATTGGAATGTATACCCTCGAATTACGTCCAGGTATTTAGTTCAGAATATTTTTTTTAACTAGAAAAGGGAATGTCATTGTATTTTCAAGTAACCCTTCATTTAAAGAAGGATATTCCGGATTCACAACGGAACCCTTACAACTTATATCTAATCAATAAATAAGATATCTTCGTTTTTCTAGCCTGATAATTCAATCAATTGTTTATGAGACAATGCATATTGCACATTACAGAGCAACCACAATTGAAAATAATCAATTTTTAAAGAAAATATCCTTGATATTTCACGTATTCTGATCAGATAAAGCTTTCCAAGTGTACATGTGAATCGGACTAGCGACTAAATGAATGGAAAGTCATATTGGAAATTATATCTAAAGTCTCTTCAAACCAAACAACAATTAGATTGAGATTTAATTAAATATATATAGACTTATATGGCTCAGTAACATTTTGCCTAGTACAAGTTCGCCTAGTACACTTTCGCCTAGTTCAAGTTCGCCTAGATAACATTTTGCCTAGACAACATTTCGCCTAGATAACATTTTGCCTAGATAACATTTTGCCTAGACAACATTTCGCCTAGATAACATTTTGCCTAGATAACATTTTGCCTAGATAACATTAGAGAGTAATTTTCGCCTAGATTAACATTCTTCAAATTAACCAGCTTTTGGAACAAAAAAATACGCAATTTTTACCGTAAAAATTTCACAATTTTTTTTGTAGTTTGAATCATTCAGTTTTCTACTGATATTGATGTCGACATGACGTCCTTAATTCAGGCAGGGAAAACCAAACGAGACGGACCAGCCATAATTGATTATCATCATTTCCAGCGAGCTAGTGCCCTTTAAGAAAAAATTTGTAAACATTATTATAATACATTTTTTTTGCTTTTAATTGAATTTCTTGAGAAAAAAGAGGAACTTTATAAATTTTAGTGAATTTATTTAGGCGAAAATTACCTTCTAATGTTATCTAGGCAAAATGTTATCTAGGCGAAATGCTGTCTATGCAAACTGTGTTTAGGCAAAATGTTATCTAGGCAAAAAGTTAGTAGGCGAACATGTACTAGGCGAAAGTGTACTAGGCGAACTTGTACTAGGCAAAATGTTACTGAGCCACTTATATGTCTTTAGAAAACCCCTCTCCTCTTGGGGGGGGGGGGGGGGGGGGATAGGTATGGGAACGTTTCTGATGTTTTGCTATTTAAAAACCTCAAAAATTTATTTTTCATTAAAATATATACCACTGAAGAATCAAACCTAAATATTTGTTTAAGGCAAATAGATTATCAAGTAAAATAGGTGGCAACAGAGAAATTAACCAATTATACACAACGTCACAAGTGTCAAGTATAACAAGGAAAGCGAAATTGTCTGACATTAGTTGATTAATAAAAAAGTGTAAAAACAGAGACTAAAGAACACATTAAATTGCACTTATTTTACCGTAAGAACAGCACTTTATTCTAAAATTATCACTATTTTTGATAACTTTGTCGAACAAAAAAACTGAATTGACACTTGTGACGACAGAATACAACTGTACTGAGAGTGTACAAATTCTACGTTGCCATCTATTGTACTTAACAATCTATTTGGTTGAAGGTACTCGAGCAATGATACTAGTGAGACGGACCATAGTAAAGATTACGGACTAAATGTTATAATATTTGGTTTAAGGATACTCGAGCAATGATACTAGTGAGACGGACCATAGTAAAGATTACGGACTAAATGTTATAATCTGGAAAGCAGGAACTAAACCCTCTACTGCTGCTACATATCTAGGCGTCTTTGATATAAATGCCTGGTATCAGGTTGGTTCATTTGATTTTTTTTAAAAAGGAAAAATATTAAATAATTTTAAACAACGCAAAATTGTTTAAGTCTTAAATAAAACACGGTTTGTGCTGGCATCATGTTTATTTTTATAATTTTCCTTGATAATACATTTTTAGAATTATCAGCCAAAACTGATTTTTTCAATAAGGAGTGATAAAAATTGCATTCTCAATTAAATGTTGTGAACTAGTCAAAAGTTGGATAAATTTCATTTGGAAATCAGAACTGGGAACTTTTGAATGGCGGATATCTGGATTTATGCTTGATCCACTCTTTTTCTGAATCTCCAGATTAAATAATGCTTGTTCTCCTCTTGTTATTAATCTCCAGATTAATTAACCGATCGGGAATAAGGATATCCCATTCTAAAGTTTTCAGCTCAGAACTCAAATTAGCATTTTGATATTCTGAACAAAATAGATATAATTTTAATAGCGGTGAATTGTAATTTTACGTGTTTATTTATTAATATTTACAACAATAACTATTGACGTTAGATTAAAAAATTATTTATTTAACCTCAATAGATTTTTTTTAATGGAGTAAATCTTAAGTTTTGCAAGATTAAAATTTCAAAAATGTATATTTATTTAATTGTTTTTTTTAGGCCCAGATGCCTGCTAGTTTCAGTGTAGATGAATCCGATGAACTGTGCAGTTACTTTAGTCATAGTCTTCTTGAAGACCCGTTCGGTACTTCAGGGGGTATACTGGACGTTACAGTTTTCAGGGATACAGTTACTAGGTAATCATTCAACCTTTCGGCCTAGATGGGTTTTTAGGAAATGGGAGAAAATGTTCGTATCTCTCTGTTTTGTAAATTTTGTGTTGTATTTGATTTAAAATCCAATATTCAGGTTTTATTTCTTCAAGGTTTAACTCATTCGTATCCAGAAAATTTTTTTTGCAACGGATTTTTAAAGTTAAAAAAAAATATTTGTCAGGTTCAATGGTTCTGGTCCGGTTCTTGAACAGCATTGTTACCCAAGCAGTCTCAAGTTTGATCTAGTAGTGGTGACCAGGGACGGGTTCCTCACCGCTAGTCATCTTGGTATACAGAGACGAGTTCTCAACGAGCTAGCGTGCCGGCCATCCTCCCTTGTACAACCTAGTCAGCTGTATCAGATCTGTCTAATGGCAGGGCTAGCACAGGTTTGTCAGCTCTGAACAAAAAAAAGGAATACAATTTAGCCCTAGACTGAACTCATTTGTTTCTTCATTCTTAAATATGCTAATTCTTAAATCTTTGCATTTGAAGCCTGATGATGTAAATTCCAAACTTTGACTTTGGTTCTATCCTAATACATAGTTTTATATAAAAAAACTTGAGTTTGAGGTAAATGATCAGTTTTTTTGTTTTTAAGTGTAAAATGCGTTTAAAAAAAATTGCTTGTCAGTTTTGTAAAAGTAGAATCTAGCTTTTTCCTAACACAAGTATCTCCTAAATGGATTTATTTTAATAATAAAGCTGGTCTCTTAGAATCTATATCTACATTGGTTGCAATAATATGGCTTTATTCAGGGAAACATGATGGAACCGTCTCTTCTTACACAACGAGAACTCCTCCTTAACATCGCCCTGGAGTACAACATGGTTGGATTAATTGTTGGTGCTGTGCGGGCCTGGTCGGATGGTAAATATTCCAAGGCTGGATGTACACTCAAGTTTATGCTGGACTGGGCCTGGAAAAGGGTTGCAGCGATCAAGGAAAAACTGGATTTTTCCACATTGCCTCTGTTTGATCTGAGTATAGTTGAAGCGGACGAGGGGAGTAAGCAGCTGCTAAGCAAGCTGTCAGGACAGCTGGCACATCTGGTTAGTATATTGTCAGCTGTCGGAGCAGCTTCCGGGATTGTTACTCAGATTGGGTTGGAACAGTTGGAGTGCAGACAAAATGTTACTGGTAATATTTAATTACATATTTCATTTTATCTAGTTAAAGAATTTATTTGATATCCTCCTGAATATTTAGATCAAATATTTAGCTTTTATTGTTTATTTTCCTTCTCTTTGCAAAATAGGATCAATATTCTCTGTTCGTTATTAGAAAACAATACATCCTAATGTATCAAATTTAACATCTTAAACCTTCCCTATAATTTATTTATGTTTTTCTTTTATAGGTCTGGTTCTGTTGTACACACAAGCTGTCACCTGGTTTGTTAACATGGGTCTTCTTCCTGAACAACCGGAAGGAAGATCAAATCCATATCCGGTTCAATTTCTAATAGGTAAGTCTTACCTATAACTTTCGGATATCTCTTACAGATGGCATTAGATTAATTTTTTAGAAACCTTATGAGGGAGATAAGGGGTCCCTGCTGAGTATGTAATATGATTCAGCCCATTCGGAGGAGCGACGGATTCATTGTCTTAACGGTTTAAAAACGACTTGCTTCTTTAGTACTGATATGGAGTCTGGCCGGCTCCCGTTTTTGGGGTCTTGTGGGTTGTTTTCAGACTGTGAAACAGAGTCCTGGGTTCTATGCGGGTGGCTTATTATCATTTAGAAAAAAATGTTTAAGTTCAAATTTGAAGGGTGTGAAAGGAAGTTTAGATATCCTGTTCAGCAAGACAAACCCTGTAATTTGGAAAGCAATATTATTTAGATTTTTTTAAAGACTTATCTGTTCAAAATAATTATCATCATTTATATAAAGGCAATAACTCATCTAAACAGCTTCAATTTGTAATGTTTAAGAATAAGTTATTAACTATTTGTTTGATTAAATTTTATAATGTTAGACTTTTCTGTGTATGAGGATTGAATTAATGATTAATAATAACCTAATTTGAATAACCTGAAGAAATTAAAAGCACGTTAAATGCCTTTTTATTCCCGATATGGTGTCGTAAAAAAAGGAATTTAACATTAGTTCAGATTGTCAATAGTCCAATGGATATAGCATCTCCGACATTGAATGAATTAAATGTCGTCCTCTATCTCACAACATATTGGTACGAGGAATTTGCTATATCCACAGTGTGATATAGCAAACGATCAATATTTCAAACTCTACATTTTGTGAGATCATAAAATCTAAATTTAAATATCAAATGTTCAAACTCTCAGGTTGCAAAATGATTGGGCTTAGACTATTTTAGTTTGTGGCAAGGACTCAATTCTTTTCTCTTTCATGTTGACAAAATAAGGAATTGCACATTATTGCATTTTTTAAGTTTCTTATTGGTCTATTCGGCAACCTGATGCCAGAGGTTGAGTTTCTTTTTAATCATCAATTCAGTTTTTTTCTTCACTTTGTGTCTCACAATTTTGAGTCAGAGACATAAAGTAATGAATCTTTTGAAGTTGACCATATTTTGGGATAGACAATAGCATTCTGACTGAACTTGTAAGCACATTTAAAGGCGTAAACCTTCGCATTTTAGGAGGTATTAGAGACCCATAAAAGTTGCTCCTATTATATTATTATTATATTATATTTAATATTATTTATTTATATTATCAGTTTCTTAACTAATTTATCAAATTCTTTATTATTTTGTGACTTTCACAACACAATTATTGGTCGACGATCGCAATGCACTGAATGTACTGCGATCGTTTATTGTGAACTTTATACATACTCATAGAATTCATGAATTATATTTTATATGAGTAAAAAGTTAATTTTCCTCTCTTCTTTTTTTGTGGGGGAGGGCCGAGGTTGGGATGAGATATTAAGAATCTATTTATTGCTAGTTGTTTTCTTTAAAAAATAATTACATGTTTTTTATCACACGAGTTTTCTCCCTTTTGTGGTTTTTTTTGAGAGGACTCGGCCTTTATTTCCATAGAAAAGTTTATTATTATTATTATTATTATGATTTTTATCATTATTATCTCTGACTGCGTGTTTTGAGTATTGTTGGTTGTGTATAGAAGAGTGGCGGAGCTGGTGATTATCCTCCTCCCAACCTACACGCTTTACTCTCTATCTTCCTCTCAGATACTCCAGCACCAGCCAAGGAACATTATTAAATCCTCATCATACATCTTGTCTTCTTATGGGACTCTTCACGGGGTTTGAAACAAGATTGCTCGTTCGGCAATTATTAGAATTCTGTTTGATTAATATTACTGAAACACATAATCAAGCGTTTCTTAATGAAAAGTTTTATTCGAATTAATTCTAATTGTTGCAGTTTCCTCGCGGTAAAATATGAATTGTTAAAAACTCTGATCATTTTTAAAGATTTTTTAAATTATATAGTTGGTGGAAGGTTGAACCAGATTAGATAGTTCGACATTCTATGATGTCCACATCAGTACTAAAACAAAACCATATCAAATACAACAGAATTATTTTAAGGAAAAAAATGTATACGATTTATAACAATTTTTTTACAGATTTGGGAGACACTGGTCAACTGATAAAGTTAAAAAGTATAGGGTTTTGAATCGGTAAATCGGTGAATCGGTGAATCGGTGAATCGGTGAATCGGTGAATCGGTGAATCGGTGAATCGGTGAATCGGTGAATCGGTGAATCGGTGAATCGGTGAATCGGTGAATCGGTGAATCGGTGAATCGGTGAATCGGTGAATCGGTGAATCGGTGAATCGGTGAATCGGTGAATCGGTGAATCGGTGAATCGGTGAATCGGTGAATCGGTGAATCGGTGAATCGGTGAATCGGTGAATCGGTGAATCGGTGAATCGGTGAATCGGTGAATCGGTGAATCGGTGAATCGGTGAATCGGTGAATCGGTGAATCGGTGAATCGGTGAATCGGTGAATCGGTGAATCGGTGAATCGGTGAATCGGTGAATCGGTGAATCGGTGAATCGGTGAATCGGTGAATCGGTGAATCGGTGAATCGGTGAATCGGTGAATCGGTGAATCGGTGAATCGGTGAATCGGTGAATCGGTGAATCGGTGAATCGGTGAATCGGTGAATCGGTGAATCGGTGAATCGGTGAATCGGTGAATCGGTGAATCGGTGAATCGGTGAATCGGTGAATCGGTGAATCGGTGAATCGGTGAATCGGTGAATCGGTGAATCGGTGAATCGGTGAATCGGTGAATCGGTGAATCGGTGAATCGGTGAATCGGTGAATCGGTGAATCGGTGAATCGGTGAATCGGTGAATCGGTGAATCGGTGAATCGGTGAATCGGTGAATCGGTGAATCGGTGAATCGGTGAATCGGTGAATCGGTGAATCGGTGAATCGGTGAATCGGTGAATCGGTGAATCGGTGAATCGGTGAATCGGTGAATCGGTGAATCGGTGAATCGGTGAATCGGTGAATCGGTGAATCGGTGAATCGGTGAATCGGTGAATCGGTGAATCGGTGAATCGGTGAATCGGTGAATCGGTGAATCGGTGAATCGGTGAATCGGTGAATCGGTGAATCGGTGAATCGGTGAATCGGTGAATCGGTGAATCGGTGAATCGGTGAATCGGTGAATCGGTGAATCGGTGAATCGGTGAATCGGTGAATCGGTGAANGATTCTAGGGGGGGGTATTTACCCCCAGGATTCTAGGGGGGGGGTAAATAACCCCAATAACCCCCCTTATATCCGCCACTGAAGGATTTAACAATAAAATATATACAGTTGAGATTGGTCCAGTATTTGTTCCTGGATTTAGCTCAGATACTGGATCCACAGCTGTGGTCTGATCTTGTAGATAATCTGATCAAGTTCCCATCTGCATTCAGTCTACCTCCTTCAATCATTAAATTAACTCAGGTTTATTTTTAGTATTTTTTTAAGGCTAATTTTCTTAGCCTGAGCCAGGGAGTAAGGAATAGAAGGGAGATATAACTGACGCGGTTCCCCCTACCATATGATTATACATGCTTTGCAGACGGTACTTCATTTGTATATGAAATATTCAGAATAGGTTATTGTATACGCAGTAAATGTACATCAGACAAATATTTCTTATACAAATAGAGTACCCGTCTGCAAAGCATGTATAATCATTGTTTAGGATCCGGATCCGTTCGGATCCGTATCACAAGGTCGGATCCGGATCCGGATCCGTATCAGGAAACGTTGATATGGATCCGGGTAGCGCCAAAAATTAACCAAAACCATGGAATAAATAAATCAAAATGGTTCGTAAATGTATTATTTACATGACGAAAATTTTTCAAAATTATCTTTAATAATTTAATGTTTACATTTATATAATAGTAATGACGACATTTTTAACTTAAGGATTACTATAGTTTATAAATTATAACCTTGCATAACATTTAATAGGGAAAATCCGATTCACAGAATCAAAAGTTACCTCGGATCCGGATCCATCATCACGTATGCGGATCCGAAACACTGTAATCATGGTAGAGTTATATCTCCTTTCTATTCCTTACTCCCTGGCCTGCGCCTGAAAAGGCTGGGGGGCCCTTTTTTGTTTTGTTCTAGAACTCATTTTTGAAATTTATTGAGTAGAATAAGTAATTTAGAGGATCCTTTGCAAACATTTATTTAATATGCATAGGAGGATAGTTTATGGGACGGTCGAAAATACGGTCGCTGTAAAAAAAATTCAAGCCTCACATAAAATTTTTTTGAGAAGCCCTGGAAAAACGCAAATAAAAACATGTTTCATAAACAAAATTTCAGACAAATTTTAATTTTAGTTTTATATTAATAACTAAACTTTTAGTCCATAAAGACAAATTTCTACGTTGAACTAAAATTGTAGAAAGACTTCTGAAAGATTCTCAATTAAAATTAGATCTAGGTTGTTTGTTTGGTGGAATCTAAAACAATCCCAAAACCTCATGATTTTATTTGATTTGACGTATATATTATTTATAAAGTATACAGATAAAGTAATAAATATAAATGGAAATGGAATATTCAACTGGATTAATGTTAAACTGGATTAAATAACTTAACAACTTGGTCAACTAGATTAATATTTAAACTGGATTAAACAATTTGACAGAAACGGTAAAACTCGCTAGGGAAATACCCAGCATCCAAACTTAATAAACCGTGTGGCAATCCTTGGATGTTAGGTATTCTAAAGTTGAGCATGGCTCAAATTTGGTCTTGTGGAATGAGGATAAGACGCATATTTTACCGTTTAAACAGAAGGCCGGGCTGAAAAACCAGGAATGGAGAGGATTTGAAAATCCGATCCACTACTGGAGCCTTTGGCCATCCCTACAACTTACGGTTTAATTTGATTTGATACCTATTAATTTGATAAATAATAATGATAGTGATAATTATACCCGTGTGATATATTATTTATAAATTGTGTGTCTAGGCATTCTGGTTACTAGATCATGAAGATTGGGAGGAATCTGTTTCCATGATGCTTGATCCACTCCTACAGGTAATATTAAACATTTCTGCCACTATTAAACATTTCAATTAAAAACTTTTCAATTGTTATTCCCTTCAACAAACAACAACCCGAGACCGAATTTAAAGAATTTGAGCCGCGGCTTAATTTAAAAGCCTCGGTACAAATATGGTTGGTTCCACTTAAAATTGTATTTATTTTTTTTATAAGATTTAATCCGGCACTCAATTGAAACCGGTTTTTGGCAAATTTAAGCCGCGGCTCAAATTAGTTAAATTCGGACACCGGTTTTCTTTTGTGGTCCAACGGATTACCTTAACTCTTAACAATGCTGAGAAACAACATAAAACCGATGAGAGATCGCGAAAATACGATTATGCTAATATTAACGGATTACGGATCAAATCTTTTCAAATTAAAGTTCTGGTTTGGATATCAAGATCAGGCGTTGTCGTTGTAGATCAACTCTATCTCAGGCCTCAGGACATTTTAGTTTGATTGATTTGACTAATAAAGTATTGTTAGAATCGATTATTATATTTTTAAAAAATAATTATTTTGCTTCAAATATAGTTTTTGATATTTTTTGAAATGATAACCTTTTTTATTTTAAATGATTTGGTTACTAACAAATGTATTGAAAGGTACATTAAACTGTTATTTTTTTAAGGAGGACGACCTCTCTCCAGAGCACCACAGGGCCATTCTGACCGCTCTACTCGCGCAGGGTCAATTTGCATTAGCTCTTAAATATTCCAGGTCAAAATTCATTAGAAAAAGAACCATCACAAAAAGAGTGAGGTAAAAGTGGAATTTTTTCCTATTTTTTTTAATGAAATCACTTTTAGGATACGTCGTCCCCCTGTACTATCAGAACTAGATGTTCAACTACAAATCAGTGTTCTTCTGCAGAACGGAGCAATTCAGGTTAAATCAATTCTTTAACAAATATTAATATTTCAGGCAATTTGCACTTAAAAAAATTCGCGCCGTTTCTTAACTCCTCCTCTTGTACATCAATAAGGATTTAAAGGAAGCTAATAAGAACAACATCAAAATATTGGAAAAATTTAATTTTAGAAGGAAAAGTAAAAAAACACTAATGCGTTAAAAACCAGAATTTAAGATTTTCCGACCCTTTAGAGACTTTAGAACAATAAACATGTAAATATGTTTTAAAGTAGTATGTTTCTGTATATATATATTTTCAATGTTTAATGTTTAAGGATAAGGGTTATACATATATTACATTATATATTATTATTATTATCGTGCTTTAAAATTTACTAAAAATGAATGCAGTCAAACATCAAAACTTCATTGAACCCTATATTCTGTTTGTATGAGTTAAAAGCAATCCCTACATTTCATGATTTGAGTTTATTTCGAAATAAATGTAAATAACTGGAATATGATTTAGGAAGCGTATACGTTCCAGAGATCTCGCCAGGGTTCTCAGGGTCGCCCTGAGCTTCTCCAGCAGTTCTATCAGAAGGCGGAGCAGCTTAATAAACTAGATTCAGTTCTTAAACTCTCATTGTCAGTTCAAGAGGAGGAACAGTTAGTCAGGTTAGCTCCACTGAAGTTCTTTAACTCATTATCAGTAGAGGTGGAGAAACAGTAATACAGGTTAGCTCCATTGTAGTTCTTAAACTTATTATCAGTAGAGATGGAGGAACAGTTAGTCAGGTTAGCTCCACTGTAGTATTTAAACTCATTATCAGTAGAGGTGTAGGAACAGTTAGTTATTTTAGCTCCACTGTAGTATTTAAACTCATTATCAGTAGAGGTGGAGGAACAGTTAGTCAGGTTAGCTCCACTGTAGTTCTTTAACTATTAATAGGCCAATTGTATATATTGTAGACTGCTGATGTTGTTAAAGAAGCTGTATTAATATAGATAATTTGAATTGTTATGTTTTGCAAACAAAGTAAAATAATCTTCAATTTTGGCTCCACTTTAAAAAAAAGATCGAGGGAAAACAGTGATCCTGAGGTTCATGATTTTTCTTTAGGTTTCTGCAGGAAAGTAAGAAACCCCATAGCAAGGAAGCACTGCTTATGTATTATCTACAGAGATCCAGGTAGACAATATTTAATTTATGTTTCATTTATTTCTTCTTTTTTAGTAAATTCAGTTATTTGATTTTTACTTGTTTTAATTTGATTTAATATCAATAATATCAGAAATAAATATAGCTATATCATACTGGACTTATGAAGCGAAATGCACTAGTCCAGGCGCTGTTTGTGTGCAGTGGGGAGGTGACTTCTGTCACTGGCCTAGACCTCGATGTCTCGATCACACTAGACTTATGTCACAATCGGATATACATTAATTTCCATCCTTTGGTGGTTATTTTTGATGGGGTCTCGGCCTTGATTTCCACGGAATGATGGTTGATCTTTTATTTATTTATTTATTTATGTATTATCTACAGAGATCCAGGTAGACAATATTTAATTTATGTTTCATTTATTTCTTCTTTTTTAGTAAATTCAGTTATTTGATTTTTACTTGTTTTAATTTGATTTAAATTGAATTGATTTGATCAGGTACACCGATGCCATGCAGTTGAATGAGAAGCTGAAGAATATTGGCGGAGGTCCGAAGGCTGCTGCAAGAGAGGCTATCATGGATAGATACAGCAGCATCCTCCCCAGCCTTGCTAAGGGATACAAGACCCTGGTTACTAAGACAGATGTTCCAAGGTCCAGACCTGAACCTGTTCAAGTTGTACCGAATAACATGAACATGAGCCTGATGAGCCGAGCTAGGAATATTGAGGACTCTTTGGGAACTCCGAAACATAATCTTCCATCCCAAACTCCTTTCAGGTTTAGAGAAAAAAATAAAAGTCGTATTTTAATTCTTAATTTTTAACGCAAAAAACATTTTTAGAAGAAAACATTAGTGGAAATATTTATAGGAATCGTGGAGGACGAAGAGTAGGTATTGGATTATTAGGAGAAAGGACGGATCCAGTGAAAAGAAAACTATCTGAGTATCCAACCCTCTCATACCCAACCTCAGACAGTACCATAGGTAAATTATATACTTTTCAATCTTGAAGTCGGGATTCATTTTTAAAGTTTCTATCATCCGTTTCTACTTATTCATCTTTCTAATTTTATGTTAAAAATAAATGTTTTGTTGGTAGTTTTTACAAATTCTCTCAAGATTTAATCATATTTCCACAGATTGAAGTAATCAGTTAACCAACCAAAATTAAAGTTATTTACCAGGAATTAAGATTCGCTATCTCTCAATTAGGTCAGCGCCATGAATTCAGAATTAAATCAGAAAATTCAAAAAAATAAAACCAGGCCCCTTTTCAATTTTTGTTCACTGTTCATTGTTCACTAAGTAATTTATCAGTTTTTTAGGAAAAAGGAAAGCGTAATGTCGTAGACCTTTGATATTTTATGCTATAGATTTTGCAAGAACATGTAGTCATAGATTGAAATGTAAAAGATTTCTACCAACAGGTTGGAAATATAAAAGGATTAGAAAATTCGATTTTGAGCCGCATTATTAGCTCTTTAAAATCTAGTTTTGCTGTCATATTAAATATCTCCATTATAAAGATTGTATGTGTTAAGAAGAATGTGAGACTACAAGGAATGATCTAATATCTCCTCCCAGCAAGAGAACCAGGATGTCAGATATCTCATCTTTAACAATGTCCACCAAAACACAGAGGAGACTCTCAAGGTATATTTAATGATAGGGTATTTGGAATTTTAAACATCGTAAGTAAAAGAAATATTTTTTTGGAATGCCATCGATAATATTCAGAAGTTACTTTTTAGATTTTATACTCGAGTTATTTTTCTATCTGGTATATTGACTACTAGTTATTTTTCTATCTGGAATATTGACCACTAGTTATTTTTCTATCCAGAATATTGACTACTAGTTTGTTATTTTTCTGTCTTGAATATTGACCACTTTCATGCTTATTACTCATGATTCTAAAAAACTGATATTTAGATAATTGTTCACATCAAACTTCCCATGAAAATCCTTGTAAATCGAAATGTTGAAAATAGAAATCCATGAATCCTATACTCGATTAAAATAATTCATATAATCCTATTTCTTCTGTGTCAACATCAAACCTAGGATGATCATTTTAGGCATCTTTACTTGACAAGTCTATTGGTGAATTTTTTGGGGGTTTTATCTTGCCTGGTTCGTCAGATCCATAACCTACCAGATTCTTAATTCAATATAGAACTGGGATGTATATGTATTGCAGTAACCCGTCCATAGGCTGATGATGAAGGACTCTTCTAAAGCCACCTACGAAAGTAGAACCTAATCATTTCAAAATAAAAATAGAAAAATGGAATTTATCAATTGTAATATTTGTCCACTCATTAAAGGGCTTGTTATCGCTGACTTGGGTAAAATATACGATTTAAATGAATAAAATTGAGGTTGAAGTAACATTTTCACCCACCATCTTCAAAAATCTTTGTAATATGACTCATAGGTTTATGACTGCGGATGCATTGACTATCCTGGAAACTCCTGTGATAGTTAAGAGAAGTATGAGAAGAACTGGAACTCCTGAGGACATTAGACGAGATGCACATACTCCTCAATCCATACTCAAGGTAGGAGTCTGCATATAATAGGAGGGGGGGAGGTGAGAATAGGAACTTCTGAGAACTGTGGACTAGATACATATTACATACACTCCTAAGTAGGAGTTAGTATATATTGGAGAGGGGGGGGGGTGGTCACGTTTAAGGTTACTGAAATAAAAAATCAAACTATTCTTAATTAATTTAAAACACAATTAAAGGTAGACTCCAGAAGTCTTAATTTTAACGGGGTGGGGGGGGGGGATGTTATACCATGTGACTGATATCGAAGTTAAACTTACTTTAAAATTTTTTTCAAGAGGGTTATTTTTTTTTGAAAATAACTCATTCTTGGTAAATTTTTAATAGAATTTTTTTGACCAATTTTCATAAGTTCAAAATTTAGACAGAAAATATTTAGGTGAAAAAACTAATTCAAGAGAACTCTCCAGCTCTCGACCAGGAAACATCTCCCAGGTAGGAATATTAGGTTTAATTTGTTCAATGTTCTATAATCTTCATATATACCTTTAAATGAACTGTAGACGAAATTTCAAGTGACCTCAACCGCACCCTTTAAACATTTCTAGTTAGAGATTAATGAGGTATTGGTTTTTTGGGCTAAAAATCGATTATTTTCAATTTTTTATGTCTTGCGGAATGCGGAATTACAGGGAAATGAAAGAGATTGCTAGACAAAGGTCCACAGCCTTCAGTGTCATAAGGATTTGAAAGAGTGGCTGAAAATCAATAAAAATTGGCAGAAAGTATATTCACAAATTATTTATATTTGGGATTTGAGATTCGTAGTTCCGATATTTTAACACCTCCAAATACATTTTTGATATATTTAGTGAATCACACCTGCCTGGTAGAAATTCTCGCGAGGGGACTCCCGGCAAATCTATCCGGTTCAAGGTACCGAAGAAAATTCCGCCTCCAGACTTCTCTGTTCCCATGCCGGCTGGCGAGGCGGAGACTACTATATTCTCTCCTAGTCTTGTATCCCCTAGGGCGGAGTTGGCGACTAGTTCAGATGTAGAAATATCCTTCCAGGTTCCTGTTCGCAGGGTTGATGATTCCAGATTTAACAGGTAAACACTTAAAATAAATATAAATAAGATCATCAATATTTTAAAAGATAATTTAATGCATTTTACTGATGTTAATATTAGGATGAAGGTTCGGAGTATAAGTGAAAGTTCTAAAATGAGTTCTGAAGGGAATGATAGTTATCATAGTATTGTAGAAGATAATCCAATCCCGGTCACTAGTCCTCCGCTAAGGTAAAAAAAAAACATTTACGTGGAGTAGGGGGAGGGCCAAATCTACCTTTTCCTAAAAGAAAATTGATGTTAATCTCTAGAAATTTCTTTTTTGCATGGCATTTATTGTAGACTGTAGATATAAGTTTTGCCAATTTACGAAGCAAATGAACCAAATGTTTTTGATAACCTTTAACAAATAAGGAGATGTTGAAAATTACTTCTTACGATGTCATTTATTTCTAGTACAAAGCTGGATGATGTGATGGAAAAAGGAAAAGCCAAACTTCAGGAAACTTTGGAGAGAATATTGGAGAAGGAAACTGGTAGAGAAACTCCTGGTGTTAGTCAAGATATTGATGCCCCTGTTGATGATGCAATTGAAGTAGTTGATGATGAGGTCGACCCTGAGGCTGACCTTGACGATGATAAGGATTCTGATGATCTCTATTACGAGAATAGAAGCTTCGAGAGAAAAGAATGCGACCTCGAGGTTGAGTCCGAGGATGAATCACCGAAGAAGGTCGAGCTCTCCTTTGATATGGACGCACCTAGGATGGGAGACCGGACAATGCATAATATGATCGAGAAACTGATCGAGGAAGAACTTCCAAAAATGGAGAAGCGAGATTTGGACAGAAAAGAAAAGGAGAAGATAGAGAATAGTAAATAAAGAAAAGGAGAAGATAGAGACGGAGACAAGAAGGCGGTCCATGTGGCCGAGAATGTACGATGATGCTTCGGGGGAGGAGGAGGAGGAACCTGCTCCTGAACCTGCTTATAAGGAGGTTGAAGAGCCGCAGCAGATCTTGGAATCTCCCCTGGAAGCAGTTTCATTTCGAATGTCGGTTTCAAGTGATGATATTAGTCTGCTAGATCCTGGAACACCAGGACCTGACATTAAAATTCTACCAGCTGAAGCAGTTCCATTTCGAATGTCAGTGTCAAGTGATGATATTAGTCTGCTTGCTCCGGGTACACCAGAACCTATTGCTAAGATTCTACCGACTGAGACTACATTTCAAATGTCGGCCTCAGCAGAGGATGAGAGTATTCTTGATCTTGAACCTGAACCCGTTCCTCAAAATAAACTAAGGTTAGATTTAAGTAACTTTGAAGGGACAATATTTGATGTTTTAATTTTCTGTAATTGTAAATGATTAAGGAAGTCATATAAGAAAGGTGGAGGTTAAATTTGACAAATTCATACAGCTTTAAGCTTGCTCAAATAGCCCGTACCAGTCCTTATTTATAGCACGTCGTGCCAAAATAATAGTGTTAATGTTATAGGTAATTTTATGAAATGTTTGTATACTTGTCTTCTTTCAATGGCTGTTTCTAGATCAAATAAGCTTTGAAACAAAGCAGAGTTAAAATATAAAGTTAATTTCAATTTTATTTTCATTTCTAAAAAAAATATTCTGGAAATAACCAAAATTTTTGGGAGAAAATTCGGGAACCAATCAAAACTTTATAGCACGCCTGCTATAATGTACAGCTAATTTAACTTTACAGCACACCTGCTATTATGTACAGCTAATTTAACTTTAAAGCACGATGATTACTTTTTAGCACTTTCATTATGAAATTCACGGTGAAGTGAGTAATAATGATAAAGTACACAATAGTTTCATTAAATGTCTTATTTTTTTATTCCCCTGATGCTTGGTAAAGTTATGATTATGAACTAAGGTATTTGATGGATTTTATGGTGAATAAACAAGGAATTAATGAAATTCATGCTGCTCTGAATATTAATTAAATAATAAAATGTTAAACTTTGTTTTAGTACTGATTTGGATTTTGTGGATGAAAATGCTTCTGTTCGAGAGAACTCATTTTTAAACATCAGTAGTGTGGAGGAAGAAGAAAAGCGTCTGGATGAACTCCTGGATGGGTTGGACCAGGAAGTAGAGAAGAAACCCGGCTCAGCCCTCTCATTCTCATACGATTCTGTCACAACAGACGTAGAGAAGTTTTCCGGAGTTGTTCAGACAGGGTTCCTGGACATAGCGGAGCAGGAGGAACCATTCGAGATAATCTCCGATACTGAGGTGGACAGCATCAGACAGGACGAACTAGGGATTGATGAACCTCGTCCAGATGATTTTACTGAGGATTCTGACGAGTGTAAGAATGATGAGGATGGAGCAAGGGTGGATATGAGAGCACTGCTTGAAGTTAAGGATGCTGAAAAGAAGGATTCAATGAGAGATTTACTCGATGATATCAGCACTACTGCTACAAGGTAATAAGAATAATTTTTTTGCCATTTTTAAAAGGGACATATTTTTTTACAGAGCATATTACTCTGTGTAAAATAAGACAAACCGAGTTCAATATACAATTAAATAGCTTTAACATATACTAGAAAATTTGAATATATTTGCGCCGTTATTTCCTATTTATTTAGATCATAATGACTTAATCTGTGGTCGCAGATTTAAAATTTTTAATTGAACTGAACATTTAGGGCTAGTTCAGTTTGTGGCTCTATGTGGAGTGAATCACAGCACGACACTAGTTATATCTTTGCAGAAGCGGAGGTTATATCAGATAAAGCTGAAGAGGTAGCTATTGTTGATCAGGTCTTCAAGATGAGTGCTCCACTAGATACATCACAAATGATAGAAGATATGGAAGTTGATGAACCTATGGGAAAGAATGAGGATAAGGATGAAGATGAACCTGTATCTGATGAAGAAGACGAGGATGAAGAAGAACCCGCGAAACTAAACTTCTCCTGGACTGCAGTCCCCCGTCCTGAAAAGTCTGCACTAATGGTTTTACAAGAGGAAATAGAAAAGGAATTACTTTTCTCTGTACCCCATACCGAGGGTGAAGGTTCAGACATTGAACCTGATAATCAGGAGACTACATTCAACTTTGCTCAGCCTCTAGATGTTTCTATGCATATGTTGGAAGAAGATGAGGACAACATGGAGAACCTTGCTACCAAAGCACCTGTAGTAATTGAGGAGAAAGTTGATAATGAAACTAATCAAGTTAAATCTTCAGATTATGATCTTCCTTTTTCATTGTCAGATAGCGAGGATGAGGAGGAAGAAAACAATTGTGAGAAGGAAGTAGAAAAGGTAGATATTGACGAGACAGAAATCATAACTCCCATTGAAGTATCTGCTGCACCGATTGCAGTAGACAGTTCTGTTGTTGAGAAAAAAGAAGATAATACTGAAAATCTCGAAACACATGAAATTTCTGTTGAGAAGGGGCAAGATGTTAATATTGGAACTGTTAAAACTGCCAAAGATGAAACTAATGATGTTGAAACAATTGATCCTGAAACTGTTCAATCTGAGGATGAAGTTGATAAAAATGTTGCGTCTGAGAAGGAAACTCATAAAAAACTATCTTCTAACAGTGAAGAAGAAATGATTTCGGAAACAGGCATTGCACATGAAGATAATGATTTTGAAAATAAAAAAGAAGATTCAAAAGTGGAAGATATTATCAAAGATGGAGATAAAGAACCACAGGATAAACTAGAACTTGTTCTTGAACCTGATCAGACAGAAAAGGAATCTTTGACAGGAGAAGCAGGTTCAAGTCCTTGCCCCAAATCTCCAGTTGTCGAATCTGTTGAACTAGTTGGAGTGCGAAGACCTAGAAAATCCGCAACCCCTGTAGTGAAATCAATAATTGAATTAAAACCAACGCCATCTACGCCTCTCACACCTAGTATCAGGAAAAGCAAATCTTCCCAGTTGTCTGTTCAATCTGAGGTTAAATCTACTCCTAAGCGAGGCCGGCCTCGTGCTGTTGCCCTAGACCTTGATGTTAGTTCCACACCTTCAAGACAAGGAAGAACTCGTCAGGCATCTGCTGAGGTTGAAAGTTCTCCTGTAAGACGAGGAAAAGCTAGTTTAGTTCTTATTGAACCTGAGGCTGTGTCCTCTCCAGTTCGGAGAAGAAGATCTCAAGTTCCAACCATGGAGGTTGAATTAACTCCTTCAGGGAAATCTAGCAAACAAGATGAGACTGAGACTGGATCAATATCCCTCAGAAAAAGGAGGCCGTCTTTAGTTATCCCTGTAACAGTCCTTGATATAACTGAGATACAGGAAAAGGATGAAGAGGATTCCAAGGTTGAATCTCCGCCAAAGCGCAGAGGCCGACCTCGTAAGACAGAAATATCTCAATTTAGCAATACTCCCGCTGAATTAACCGAAGTCCAAATCTCAGCTAGAGAAACAAAATCCATGAGAGGAGAAACTACTCCCTCTCCAGCAAAACCAGATTCAACCCAGGAACCAGAAGTAATTCCAAGACAATCTGCAAGATCAGTTAGTACTCCAGTTAATACCCCTTTAATAACTCCAAGCAAACTGAAGAAAAGAACTCCAAGCCTTATGACAATTCCTCTCATAACTCCAGTCAAGTCCTTAAGAAATACTCCGGTTTTAAGCGACGATACTCCACTGACTCCGACTAGAAGAAGTCGAAGAATCTCTGGAATTCTGGACGATTCTGGAAGTCGGGGAGGACTTTCATTTACTGCTCCGGATGGTGGAGTTATTATTGGTAGTACTAGACAAGGTTAGACAATTCTTTTACCAGTTTACAAAACAATTGTTACGATCATCCATTTTATCTTGATTCGCCCTAAGTCGAAATCCACGCATAAAAATAAAAGAAATCCGAAATTGTTTTTCTTCTAGATTTGGTACGTTTTTCTCAATAATCTGCTTTAGGCAGGCGCGTCACTAGACATTAAGCAAGAAAGTGTAAATCCGACCTACAATCGATGACTATCCGACCTACAAATAATTGTACATCCGACCTACAGTAGGTCGGATCAAACAAAAGTTTTTAGAATTAAGGTGCAACTGACCTATAGTTTAACAGACCTACAGCAGCTAAAAAGCAGCTGGAAAACCACGTGCAAGTAGGTCAGAAGTGTAATATAGAGGATATGCGTAGGTCGAAAAATACACCACCTTTTTTTAGCGCATATTTGTTTCAAGAGTGTCAGGAAAAATGTTCAAGTGCAATTAATAAAGTTAATATTGATTTACTGTCAAAAACGCGCGCGCCCACTTTCGCTCAGATTCCTTCAAAACCAAAAAATGCTTGTAATATACATAATTCTGAGTTAGCATGCAAAAAATCAGCCTCCTACGACAATTCTAAGTTATGTTTAAAGTTTAAACACTGTTTAAATTTTCCAGAGAGTATTACGTTTCATGCCCCCCCCCCCTTATTAAATTCTCATTTTTAACAGTAAGGTTTGTTTTTTGAGAGCAAAAGATTTTTTCAATTTGGTTTTGATGATATTTTGCCCCTTGGATGAAGATCTTGGTCCTAATATTTAAATAATCTACTTCATGTGTTTTCTAAATAATGTCTGCTTCATCCTTTATATTGCTAGGAATTAGCCCGGTGTCCTTGGCCCCTGTACAGGAGGATCAAGAGGATCAAGAGGATCAGTTGGATCAAGATGAACAGCATGAAGTTGAACCAGAACATACCAAACCATCAGGTGTTTTTTTATTCTTCTCATAACTGAGCTTTTTTTATCCTGCCTGAGGGTTCCATTTTGTCTTAGATACGCACAGAATACTTAAAAAACCTAGTTTTTCTTCATGCAGGTTTATTATTTTAGCCTAATACATGTTTTGAAAATGATTTAATCCTTTTAGATTTTCTGAAACCCCCAATTTATAGGTTTTTACAATCTAATATCATTTGGGACACCACTTCTCTTCCCTAAACTTTAATTTTTTTTGTTGCAGTTCGTAAGAAGCGACGATCCACCCTAAATAATGTCACAAGCTTGAAGGCTATAGAAGAGGAACCAGGTACTTATATTTACTTATTTATCTTCTGAAAATGGGGTAAAATTGTCCAATAAACCAATATTAATAATTTAGGACAGTCCACCAGCGGGCCTGGTTGTAGCGTAGACAAATCTGCGGTTACGACATCTAAGCGGTTAAACAAATTCTCCGGTAAGTTTTTGAGAAGTTAATTCTGTAAAGTTTATTAGAAAATTTAGCTTTTCATTTCATTAATCTAAACATACATTCCTTCAAGTATTAAAAAAGACACCAAGAAAATCTTAAAGGAACGAACCGGCTATGTTACTTAGTTAAACTAAGTATGCACTATGCAGTGTTATGGGATTCATTTGAGACACATAAAACTTTTTAAAGATCTGTAAATCCTGAGTTTGAGCGTAAAGTCAGCGTTCAAAATCGTACTTTTGTGTGGATACGCTTTCAGAATTGTTTTTTTTAAATGATTAAATAACGACGACAAAAGATGTTAACAAAATTTTACAGTAAACTAATTAGTTGTTTAGGAACAGGTTGAGAAAATAAAAATTAATCTTATCATGGAAAATAAGTAATCTTGTTCAATTATTAGTTTTTATTTTCTCATTATTCTAGTTTCTCATCATTCACAAATTCACAGAATTTACTCTTGGAATATTCCTAGACTTAAAGAATGCTTGCTGTGATTAAGACATACGTTTAAAAAAACTAAATCATTATGGTTTCAAAAATGTAGCCAACACCTGGTTTAAAAATTATCTTGTTAATAGAACTCAATATTCATGTATAAATGGAGCTTTTTCAACAGAAAGAATTATAACATGTGGTGTTCCTCAAGGAAGTGTTCTAGGGCCCCTGCTGTTTCTGCTTTATATAAACGATTTGCCCCTAGCAACATCTTTTTTTACCAGCCTCTTTGCAGATGATACTAGTTTTTTAAATCTGCGAATAAATATATAGAAAATAAGAAGTTCAGTATAATGATGAAAACGAAATAACTGATTTTAGCATTGATTCATTGACAAATTTCTTTTGAGAAATATGTTCCTAACCATCTTATTAGTTTAATGTATAATTTTTACTTTATTTTTCGTCGTCGCTATTTAATATTTTTAAAAAACCGATTCTGAAAACGTACCCGGACCCAAATTCATGATTTTGAACGTCAACTATGCACTCAAACTCAGTTATTATAAATCGTGAAAAAGTTTTATATGTCTCAAATGAATCCTAAAGAATTTGTCCAAAACACTGCATACTCAGTTTAGCTACCTAACATAGCCGGTCTGTCCCTTTAATTAATAACCTCCCGCATCAAAAGCAAAAAGCAGTGGACAGGATTTTGAAAATTACAATTCGGATTTTTAATGCAATTTGAATGATTTTAGATTCCGGATTTGCAACCCCTGATCAGGGTTCTTCCCGTCAACTCCGACGACGGACGATTATCACGCTGGGAGAGACGGACGGTCTCATGTTCTTCTCTCCCCTAGCTCCGACAGAGGAGGAGAAGGTAGAACCGCAGAAGAAGGTTGATAAAAATACCAAGAAATATGGTCTCAAGAATAATAGGAAGTCCCGAAGAATCCGTTAAGATGATTGCTCTGTGTTGGCGCTATGAGAATATAATCAGTATATTAAATAATCATTAACCCATGTTCATTTAAGCGTCTTATTTATTTTAAAATCTCTGTGACCGAAGTCTAGATAATATGATTTGAAATTATATTTTCAAACTAATTTTTTCCAGATAAAATGGAAGCATGTGTTGACTGCGTGCAGTCAGGTAGGGATTATAAAGAGGGTGAAATAAAGACCCTCAATCCTCATCCTTGGATAAGTAAAATAAATGTTAGGGGACAAAATGCACAAAATCAAATAACTAAAGGGGTAAAATAAGTTGTATCATCATATTGCCTCTTTTCAAATATTATCAATATTTCCTGACTTTTTTATTAGTTGTATTTCATATGCTAAACTCTACACTACAGTCTACACGTAGTCACTCTACTGCAAGGCTTAAAGACTACCAGAGATAAGACGAAAACATTTTAAAAACAAAAATGAGTGGTGATAAATTTGGACTAATTCAATTGAACTATAAATAAATGAACAAAAAATTTTTCATTATCATTACAGACATGACGTAATTACCTGTGGATTAGGTTCAATTTTTTTTGCCTTTTAACCATTTTTACCTTAATTTTTGGTTTTTATTTTCAGGATATATGTTAAAAAACTTAATTTAAATTCGCATCTTCTTTTTTACATGTGTTCAATTCAAATACTTACTTACACACGTAGTTAAAATAAGCACTTGTTCAAAAGTTCAGTAGTACAAACGCGACAGTAGTTTAATCAATGAATGTAGCACAAGAATTTTATCGACAGATAGAATGTCGTCTTCTAAATGATATTCTTGACTGAGTTCTTAGATTCTGCGTCTTTTTCTCATAAATAATCAGAAATGCTAGTATATTGGTTATATAGTTAGCAAAGATAAAAAATTGCTCCCCACCCCCCTTCCCCCATGTTAACAGTTTACTTCTTGTAGCACTGAATGCTGTACGTGGTGGAGTAAAGAGAATAGAGTTGTGCAGTGCATTAAGGTTCAATTTAATTATCAATACATGTTTTTTGTTATTTCCTGACAAGTAATTATGATGATAAATTTTTTATTTATTAACTCTTGCTAAAACATATTATTTAAGTGTTTAATGTTTTTGACCTATTTTGTAAAAAATAGTTCGAAGCAAAATGGATTCAAAACTCGGGACTTTATATATGTAGTATGTAAGTACGTCTAATTTTTTACTTTCTTTCGCACAAGAGTCGTTGTTAAAATCAGTCCCATTGATTTGTTCTTTGGATCCTGATCTAGCTTAAAGACTTGTTTATCCAATTATCTATATATAAATTTGGCTTGTCTGTCTGTTCGGGTGTCTGTTTGTTTGTTTGTTTGTTTGTATCCAATAAACGTCAAAACGGCTGAACCGATCGGGCCCAAATTTTTTGTGGGACATCTAGGGACCCTAGGGAAGGTTTATGAATGATCAAAATTTCAAATATTTGTCTCCATCAAAATTCAATCTTCATTAAATTTTTGAAAATATTGAAAATCCACGAATTTTTTGTGAAAATCCGCGAATTATTTTTGTTTTGTTTTACGATGTACACAAAGAGAACATGTTCACAATTAATTTAGAAGATGGGTGCGAAGCGCCCTCTAAGGCTAGTAATCTAAATTAATTCAAAATAATTTTTCTTATGCAGTCCTAATCAGAAAGACCCTGATTTAATTTCTAATTAATCAGATGACTTTACAATTTAATTTTAGAAATATTATTGATGAAACGATAGTCACAAAATAGCCGTAGTCCTGCCGTTTCCAAAATGTGGTCTGCCTTTTTTGAGCATTTAAAATTGCCAGAGATCTGTATTTAAAGTCGCCTGATAAGCTGTCAATTTTTTCCGGGTCTTACTGATTATGACTGTATGTAATGTTCTATATCTTATGATATAAAATTTTGGGGTTAAGGACAATTTTTGAAAATTTTGGTTGCTTTTTAGCCACTTGTATATAGATTTATGGCTGAAGTTTTTTTTTTATTTTTGTTGATAATTAGTATTTTTGTTTAGCGAGGGTGGACTTACTCCATCTGCAGGTCTTCTCAAAATAATCAAATCCCAGATTGTTGCTCCAGTTTTCTGTATGATCAGGTATCTCCAGTTTTCTGTATGATCAGGTATCTCCAGTTTTCTGTATGATAAGGTATCTCAAGTTTTCTGTATGATCAGGTATCTCAAGTTTTCTGTATGATCAGATATCTCCAGTTTACTGTTTGAACAGGTATCTCCAGTTTTCTGTATAAACAGGTACCTCCAGTTTACTGTATAATCAGGTATCTCCAGTTTACTGTATGATCAGGTATCTCCAGTTTACTGTGTGATCAGGTATCTTAATTATTATTCATGCCAGTTGTTTGAAAACAAGACTAAAAATTTGACAAACTCTTATTATATTTGTCATTTTCTACTCTTATTTTCCTCTTTTGTACCGTCTTTTTATTCCTTTTTAGAAACACATGATAAATAGAAAAACTGGATTGGTGATGATTTTTAAAATTTTGTATATAACATCGCTTATTTGACTCTCGCTGTAGATCAAAACTTATTCTAATAAATATAATTTTTAAACGCAGGCCTCGAGATGGAGATTTTCTGTACAATGAACTCGAAGTACAAGTTATGGAGGAGGACATCAAAATTCTCTTAGGTGTTTTTTGTTTTTAACTCTAAAATATTTCTTCTTCATTTTATACATGTTGCATACTTTGATAAACTTCTCATCCTACAGTGGGACTTGAATAGAAAGACGACTGTTAGATTTACAGATTAATGAACATTGAACACAGAAGCTGTGAAAAGTTCAAGGACATCTTTTACTTAAAACACAAATACACATAAAATATATTAAATGTCGTCCTTCTATTCCACAGTTTATGGGTCTCACTGTAATGTTTCCCGTTGCAATTATACTAAAATAAAAATAAAACCCATTCTTGTTTTCGTTTTCTCTTGTAATTGTGAAAATATCGTCCAAAAATTCGTTATTGATATTTGAAACTCTAATAAATTTGCTTCGATCATTTTCAATAATAAGTAAATCCTTGCTTAAAAATTGGATTTAATATAAAGAACGCAGACGACAGTCATTCCACAGTGTTATGGATAGCACTTTACAAATACTAATATTTTTACCAATCAAATATTTCTAAACAACTGAAGATTTTTTTGTTAGAAATTGGAGCTGATGGTTTGGTGTTCGGCTGCCTAACTAAAGATGGAAAGGTTAGATTTTATCTCCTACTAGTTGTAATAAATTAGTTTTCACCAGGCTTCTAGGGTGCTTAATCCTAGAAATCAAGAATGGAATCGGAATACCAAAAAACCCATGATTGATTTCATACCTTACACGACTTATTTTCATTGAATTAATATTTTGATCATTTTTGGAGGTCATTATCGAAGGTAGGTCAATATGGAGGTTGGATATATGTGTCTATATCAACGCATGACATATGTGGTAGCAAAAAATATGAAAACATTTCTGATTGACGTATAATATTTGAATTAGAGTAAAACATTGGTATTTTCCCGTATTTTCTGAGTTCATGTAGGTCAAAATAGAGGTCAATGTCCTCCTATCTCTAATTTTCTTCGTGATCTTTGTAGATGACCATAATTAGAGGCTGCATGCAAAATTTCAGCCTTCTATCTGAATTATTAGGACCAACCGCAGCATGTACAAAATTTGGTGTCACAAAGTGTCGAATAGCCCCCCCCCCCCCAACTAACTTAAATCTTTAAATCAATTGAGGTCAAGCCAACCAAAAGAAATGTACATAGATTCGTACTCCTCCCTCGCTCACTTACACCTTTCCCTTGTTATAGAACAAATAATTATAGGTTTTATTTTGTTTTTGTTCTAGTTTGTTAAGTTTTCATAACGTTATAGTTAATGCTTGTTAATGCAACAAATATGCGTTAGAAACCTTGTTCTGTTAGTTGGAGCTTAAAGCAGTACATACTTTCCATGATTTGATTTGTGATAGGTTTTGTGAATTATTATTTTTAACAATGCATTAGATTATTGCTGGTCAAAATTTGTACAAAGTAAATATAAAGTGTAAATATCTATCACAAGCTGGAAGAAGGCTATTACTCATTCATTATTTAGGGAATTCACAATGGGTTTGAGATTTGGTAAAAGGGCGTTTTTAAAATTCCGTTTTTTTATTCGAACTGTCCACTGGGGCTTATCTAAGGTCCAAGACAAAATGTTGAGCTTAATTAAGTGGTTTATTGGGAACAAACTAGCAAACAAAGTAAATTTATAAAGATGCATATTGATTATTGAGTTTTAAAATGAAGACTCTTCCATGGCATTTATTATCATTTTTCAGGTGGATTCAGTCCTCTGTTCTAGACTCATTAACACCGCTAGAAAATACAGCCAAGGTTAATAATTAAAGTACCGAGATCTAATTGTTTTAATCTACTTTACTCTGTTTCATAACAATTGGTTCAAATTAAATTGCCTGAAAAGAGGTTGAATCAAGTGTTAATAAGTTTTAAGTGGTTTAAGCATTTATAAGGCATCAAGGGTTCAATTTGGTAGGATTGACAAATAAGTGTGTCAATCTAATTTTTTATGTTATTTTACCTCAGGGTGCGAGCTTACCTTCCACAGAGCAATTGATCTGACAGAAGATATAGAATCTGCAGCAGAAACTATTAAACAACTTGGATTCTCAAGGTAAATTGATCTAACAGAAGATATAGAATCTGCAGCAGAAACTATTAAACAACTTGGATTCTCAAGGTAAATTGATCTAACAGAAGATATAGAATCTGCAGCAGAAACTATTAAACAACTTGGATTCTCAAGGTAAATTGATCCAACGAAAATATAGAATCTACAGTGGAAACTATTAAACAACTAGGATTCTCAAGGTAAATTAATCTAACAGAAGATATAGAATCTACAGTGGAAACTATTAAACAACTTTGATTCTCAAGGTAAATTGATCTAATAGAAGATATAGAATCTGCAGCAGAAACTATTAAACAACTTGGATTCTCAAGGTAAATTGATCTAACAGAAGATATAGAATCTGCAGCAGAAACTATTAAACAACTTGGATTCTTTCTTAAAATTTTACTCTAAATTAATAGCTACAACTAATGTATATTTTTAAAGAATCTTCAAAAATGTTAGGATTAAGATGTTTCACCTCCTTGATGCTTAACGTCAAAATCAAATGTATTTTCCCCTTCAAATCATTATTTCTCTCTGATTACCGAGAAAAAATCTAAAAAGTAGCCAACAGATTCTTCAACTTTAAATTCAAAAAGATTTCTTCTTGATTGCTCAACTTGAAGTTTCAGGGGATTTTGAAACTTGTATTTCCAAGGGATTCATCAACTGGACATCATAGGGATTGTTCAATTTAAAATTCCAATCATTTATTCAACTCGAAATTCCAAGTAATTGTTTAGCTTGAAATTCCAAGGGATTGTTAAACTAAATATTATACTGACTGTTCAGCTTGAAATTCCAAAGAATTGTTCAACTAAATATTATACTGACTGTTCAGCTTGAAATTCCAAGGGATTGTTCAACTAAATATTATACTGACTGTTCAGCTTGAAATTCCAAGGGATTGTTCAACTGAATATTATACTGACTGTTCA